>NW_026919781.1:0-162303 GCF_032062105.1 Saccostrea cuccullata
AAAAAGATTTTTTTAATGCAACAGAAAAGAATTGAATTGTTGCTTCTATCTGTTCTATTCGGACAATTTGAAATCACAGGGTTTTACCAAAATCAAGAGCTTAAAATCATACGACTTTTCACACAACCATTCCACACGATAAATTAATGTCCAGGCTTTTTGATATCATAGAGCTACTTTTTCAAAAAGAAATAGAACTCGAGAATTTACTTACTTGGTCATTGGTCATCTGCAAAATTATTTTGTTAAAAACATTCTGATTGTAGACATAAGTACTCTGAAGTTGACAAAAAAAAGATGCTTGAGTTTCTGATTGACAATATCTATGTGATTGTTGGAGACCACGTCTTCTAACAATCTATTAAAAATCCCATGGACACCCGTTATTATCAGATCTATTTTGTATTTCTATGAAGCAGAATATGTCCAACATCTTATACCTTGGTGCTTCAAACAAAGAAAACACTTCCTTTGGCCTTCAACTCGACATTTAGATATATAGCAGTCTTGTTCAAAGTCACCATTGTGTAAGTTCTATGGTCGATACAATCACCTTGTCAGCAAATACAATTCATCATTGAGTCAAATGCTGACTGACGTTTTCATACTAATTGTTAGTCCATTATTTATACACTGAATTGACGACGGATTTTTTCCGTTATTTCTTGATCATGGCAAGGAACACACAGCGGGTATGACTGGTGAGCAGGGGATGCTCACTCCTCCAGTGCGACTGATCCCATCTCTGATGTTTTGGAGGTCCGGGTTTGCTCTGCTCCTTTTTTGTATCGTTTTATTGACTTTTGATAATTGAATACTATTTGTGTGTGTTTGCTCTGCTCTTATTTTGTACCGTTGTATGGACTTTGATATTGAATACTGTTCGTTATCTCCACATTCTTTATGGAAAACATATAAGTTGACCAAATTGAACAATTTTGTCTTCAATTTTTGATAATTCCTGATATATAATACTTTTCATATTATTATTCAATATCTATGTTTAGGTAAAGTTAAAATCAAAAAATGAATACTAGTAAATAAATAGACTGGGAAAATAATTAAATTTTATTTGCTGAATGACATTTAAATAATATAAGTTATCACAAGGAAGTGACAAATTAAACAGCCTATGAAGAGTTTTAAACTCTCCAAACTTTTCAATGAAATGTATCAATAGATATTAAAAAAACTATTCTAAAAATAGAAAGATGCAAAGTAAATCCTAGCTAGAGTTCACATGTTTAAAAAAATATATTTATATGTAATTGGTAATATTTACATTGTATCGGGTGAAAATTCCAGTCAAGTGAATGCAAGCGTTTTAGCTTTCGAATGGGTGACCTCTACGTACAATACACAATTAACATAAGGTTTTCATTCACTGTGGAATAGCTATGGCCACGATAATGGCGTTTACTTATTCAAGCTAGAACATTTCCCAAACACATTTCGGAAAACAAAGATTAAAATAGAATTCTTTCTGGGCAGTGCTGTCCGTCAAGACAGTACGAAGCTACCAAAGATACCTTCCAGGTAGAATATAAAAGTGGTGTTGCTGACAGGGTACGTTTTTCTTACATTTTAAAATGTTCTTTCTCATTAACTTTATACTTCAAACTAAATTGACATTTCTTTAAAGTGTGTCATTGTGTAGGAATACTATTAGAGTATATCTTTCTTTTGGTCTTAAATACTGTTCGTTATCTTCATATGTTTCATTCCTTGGTTTTAGAGAATGCCAGTTTTCTTGGACAATCATATCTAGGAGAGCAACCGAAAGAGATAACAATACAAATTTATAAATCTAAAACTGATAAACATGACATATACATCATCACCACTGAGAATTGTATTCCAATAGATGCACATTTATCAAACGGTAAATATATAATAACAGCAATTTGTATTTTTTTGAAACGGTTACAGCTGCACTCACGTTAAAAGTTATATAAATGTCAATGATGTAAAGAAAGAGGACGTATAAGGCTTAGACAATCGCTCGCTATGAGAAAAAATGTTTCTCAATTTTCAAAATTCACAGAAAAGTTATATTTTTCTAAAATCATGTTCTCAGTAATGTCATCTTTAAAACATTTTAACAATTTATTTTACTGAGCGACTTATTATTGGATAATCTTTACTTTTAAGTTGACAGTTAAGCATATTTAGTGGAAAATGGGTTTACTAGATACTAGAGCTATAAAAAATGAATTTTGAACATGAATGGGTCAAGTCTCCATTCTTCGTTAACGCTTACATGTTGGAAACGTAAATGCGAAATCTATTTCATTCGTCCAAAAAATGGAATCTGAACCCATTCTATATGAAAATCGAAAATTTCTGAAAAATTGCAAGCTTCAACAAACCCGTTCATTTAAATCACACTGACAGACATCGATAATGCATATACTTCGTAACGTAGTGGTTAAAGCGGTCGGTCTTGGAGCAAACCATGCGCTTTGGATAGAGTTCGAACCATACGAGAAGCTTTTTCTTTTTTGTTTTCACATATCTTAAAAACATGAGTGAAAAATAAATTATTAATAAAATATTAAAACAAAGAAATACAGAATCAAATGTGTAAAATATGATATGAACAGTATAATTTTGAAAAATATAACTTTTAGAATTGAGAAATGTCTTTTCTCAGAGCGGGGGATTGTCCTCGCCTTCTATACCTCCATTCTTCATGTTCTTTATGATATATTTTATGAGTTTTTTGGACTGTCTACGACAATATTCATTGTTAGCATTAGAAAATAAAATCAACTAAAAGACAATAAATTTCTTATAACTTTCCATAAAAATGTTAACATGGAGGATGACATTATGCCTGTTTTAAAGTTTTTTTTAAATCACGTGATGTTTACAGAAGTTAAGGGCCACTCTGAGTTTCTTTTGTTCTCAAGTTTTCAGTCGGAATCAAAGACAGGAGTGTGTTTACTCCTCCAATTACCTGGGATAAGCAAGGTATTGTAAGTCTAGACGTGTATCATGAAAATAACCATTTGGATTTATAAAGCACAATTTACAACAAATCTTATACCCTTATAAAAGTGAATTTCTTTGTGCTGTCTATATCAATATTTCTTCACTTAGGACAGTTATAGTAGTCTAAGTGTTGTTGTAAATTATGCTTTATAAGTAAAATTAATTTTGTTACAACATGTATTGGTAACGATCCTCTAAAATCCAAATAACTGATCTCACTTCTATTCTCAATGACCGTGTAGTGTAGGGCAGCGTTGTGAGAATTCCATCTGCATCTAAAGCAAGTTTTTGACTTGCCTAGATAGCCGAGCGGTCTAAGGCGCGGTTCCTGTACTGCTAGGAGACAGAATCCTTTGGTCGAGAGTTCAATCCCGGTCTGGGGGGTGGGGGGGGGGGGTGGGAGTGGGTATCCTTATAAAAGTGAATTTCTTTGTGCTTTCTATATTAATATTTGTTACCTTAGGGCAGTTATATTAGTTTAAGAGTTGTTGTAAATTGTGCTTTATAAATAAAATTAATTTAATTACAACATGTATTCGTAACGTTCCTCTAAAAACTTATGCCCAAATAACTGTATCTCACTTCTATTCTCAGTGACCGTGTAGAGGGCAGCGCTGTGAGAATTGCATCTACATCGAAAGCAAGTTTTTAACTTGCCTAGATAGCCGAGCGGTCTAATAAGTTACTTGTCAACATTTATATATCGCAATTTGTTATAATTAGCTTCATGTTAACATTATCATCTTGACATGAATTAGTTGTATTCATATATTCACATAATCATCTTGTATTTTGACACAAGTTGCATGTCAAGATAATCTTGTGCATTTTGTTTATATGAAATATATGGAGAAAAACAAATAAGATTCAAGCTCAGTCCAATAAACAATACAAATATGATGTAATATTCAAGACGTTAGTAAGTAACCTTAAAGATTAAAATTAGATAATCTAAAGAAATTGGTTATTTGCATGTCAAAATAAGTATCTTGTATGTTATATAAACAAGTGGCATTTTTACATACTTATGTTTGCATGTTAACATGATTAAACTTGCTTATAGATGGCAGAAATATGCCACTAATATTTTTTCCTTTGTTTTGTTCATTTTCCAAAGAAGAATACAGAAATATTACAAAGACTTCTTTTAAAGCTCGCTTTGTTCGGCACGTTTCATTATAGAAACATTTCAACGTAAGCCCGTCACGCTTTCGGTTGAATCCTCCAATCCACTCGATCCAGAGCTGCACACGGAAGTTGAGTTCTGCCTTCTCAGCAATCTTTCCAACATGTTGCAGGTAGACGTTACCGGCGAAAAACACCCTTGGCTTGCGGTGGCATCGTCTGGATTTGGCGAGAAATTCGTATTTAATATAAGTTCATTGTTGTTCTGATTGTTCTCAAACAGACCAAGCAAAATGTCGCACTGTTCTGTCGATAATTCCAAAACTCCTTCTTCGTCCTTAAAACCAGAATCTGCTTTGTCGTACGGAAATGAAGTTGTATCATTTCGCTCTTTTGATATTTCTGTGATCTGAACAGCTGAATGAGATAAAGGGGCAGTTTGTTCTTTTTTCTGCTTTTCCGGTTGATCAACGTGGTCAGTAAATTCATCATTAGATTTACTGTTATCACTTCGTGCATAAGAATGTCCTTCTTCAGCAGTTTTATTCTTGAAATGCTGCTGTAAGATTAGCTTAGAAGGTGGCAGGAACTTCTGTTTGCTATTGGGCAGCCAAGCGCCGTCTTTGGCTCTTTTGCAAAAAAGGTGTTGAGTTATTTGGTGTTTGCTCAAGAACTTTCGGCATGCCTTGCTTAACAAGATCCTCTACAAAGGCATTAATTTCGGTTAAACGTTTCTTTGGCTTTTTCCTCCTTTTGGCCCTAGAGTAGTCGAACTCTTCTGACAAACTATGATACAGTTTCAACTTTAATTCCAGTTGCTGAAAGAAAGTATAATTTAATATTAATTTTGACATACTCTATTTAACCTATCTCAATTAAATAAATTCAGCATGTCACGTTGTAAATTTTGAACTTATTGTCTTCCGGTAAATTCAAAGCTTATTTCATGAAAAATCATCCTTAGTGAACATTGTGCATTTTAAGAAATATTAATATGCAGTAGAATTTCTTGTTTAATCATCTGTTTCCCCCAATTACCTATTTAGTGAATTAGTTAGTCCAAGTGCGATTTCAAAATCTTGCCTTTTTTGCTGTAAATGAAGTCTTTTGTAGTAACCCATGATGGAACTCTCTTTTAGATGATTGTTCGTTTTTTAGTCACATTGGTGTCTCTTTTGTCATGTAAATGTATTCTGATGTCACAGAAAAAAAGTCTCTTGGCCTAAATATCTATGGCACGCAGAGCATGCTCGTAAGTAGCGAATACGTTGGAACAACACATACACCTTGTACAGGTGAATTGACTATGTTCAAACTGAAGTTATTTCGTGTGTAATAAATTTAGATGTTAGTTGGACTTCTTATTTTTAGTGTATACCCCTAATATGAAACAGATGTGGCAGTATTTTAGTGTCTTAATTTGAGGTTCATCGGGATTTATCAAGTCATATGTACAGGAATTAATGTTATTTATTGATTAAATCTGAATGTGATTTGAAGGCAAATGTAGGTGTAGAAAAGAACATTTTTAACAATTTAAGTTTTTTCACTAAATGGCTTTAAGAGAACAACCTTAGCACAAGTTCATCGATATCTGTCCCTTTGGCAATTTATTTTATAAAATTTGTTGTTCTAGAAGGTAAATTAAACGTAATAATGCCAACAGCTTTACTGTTTCATTTTGACCAGTAAAGAAGATTTATTTGCAAAGAATGCGTTGATTTTAATTGTTTTAGCTGAGATTTTCTATGATGGACTGGGACCCAGTAATTCACAATGTGCATTTCCCTCTGCTATATATCATATTTTTTCAGAAGGATTTAGCACTTTCAGAGAAAAGGTAGAAAAATCGAGTGTTGTCATAAAAACTGAGCAATGCCACGAATGAAAAAAAAACGAAATAAATCACATAATTGGATGTCTCATGTATACCTCTGATTTAAAAAAAAACAACATACAATGAAATGCCAATGTACAAACGGAAATAATGGTCTTGCCTTGAATACATTTTGTAGCAGAACTATTAATAAGAAGCAACTAACAAATAAATCCCCCTAATTTTCTTTAAACTTTAGAGACGCCTTGACTTATCAAATAGTATTAATTATCATCATTTTCCTTAATTTATGTTATTTCTCCACCTTGTTTTGTAATGCATTTGATATTGTTTTTAAATTTTTAAAATTTTGAAAATGTGACTCCTTACGAAAATTCTGATGAGCAGTTTCTGATATTTCGAATGCATGGTCTTTTGGTCTTCCTTCAACTTCTGCAAATTCTGTCTTTTCGTCATTAATTCCTTCATGTACGCCACAGATTCTTTCAAAATAGATCCTTTGCTCTGCTTAAAGGCGCTGTAAATAAATACATTCATTCAATTTAGTCATTCATTGACGTGAAAACAACACTTTACTTTCGCTCTGCTTATATATGTTTATTGTTTCAATGAAACATATGGAGATAACGAACAGTATTCATGACCAAACATCCATAAAACAATACAGATTAGGGGCAGAGCCAACATGGAGCAAAGCTAACACTCTAAAACATCAGAGGTGGGATCCGGTGCCATGGAGGAGTGAGCATCCCTTGCCGACCGGTCACGCCCGCCATGTGCTCCTTGTCATGATCGGGGAATGACGGAAAAATCCGCCGTCAATTCAGTGTATAAATAATGGACTAACAATTCATATGAAAAATTTCAATCAGCATTTGACTCATTGAAAAATTGTATTTGTTGAAAAGGTCATTGTATCGACCCAAGAACTTACGAAATGATTACTTTAAAGACATACGCAACATACCTTACCTACTGATAAATTTTCAAGATATTCTTAATTTAAGATTATAATGTCATCAGATGTTCTTAGATAAAAGTCAGCATGCACTACCAGATGTATTTAAAATATATATATTGATTCAAATTATTGAATAATTCAAAGAAAAATATATGAATTACAAGATATATACTCTACATGTTTCTTTTATCAAAACCTGTTTTAGTAGAAGGGATCATCACCATAATAATATAGCACACAGTTTCTTGTGAAAAGTATTGAAACGCATACACTCCAAAGAGACACAAGACTTCTAATATTCTTGTTTCATCAACTTCTTTATCAATAATGTAACTCGATTTAGAAATTGTTCATACGTAGAGCAGGCTCTTGCGTATCAACTGAGATACATGTATATAAGCTCCGTATAAATGTGTTGAAGGTATGTATATTGCTGCAAAAGTAAGGAAAGTTGACGATTGAAAAGTTAAAGAAATTACATTTTTCAAAGAGCTTGGTTGTTAGATTACCATCAACGTCTTTTTCAAGTAAAATATCCAAATATGAAACAGATGTGTCAGACTCTATTGTATCTTTTTTCTCTAGCTCACCAAGATAGAATGAAAATTACCATTGTTAATTATCAATTCGTCGTCGATATATTTAAATGTCGAACTGAAGGCCACAGCAAATGTTTTCTTCTTTTCAGGCATAAAATTTTCCACAAATTCTTTTTATATGAATACAAAAATAGGTCTGCTAATAACACGGTGTAATTGTTACCCTTGGGAATTCCAATAGATTGTTGGAAGACCTGGTCAATCAGAAACTCAAGCATCTTTTTGATGTCAACTTCAGAGTACTTGTGTGTACAATCAGAGTGTTTTTTAACCAAATAATTTTGCAAATGAACATTGACAAGGGACGTAAATTTACGAGTTCCATTTTTATTCAAAAAGCAGCTGTCATTAAAAGCCTGGACTTTAAGGTATGTCACTCGTGAAACTTGCTTCTTTGTGGATTTTTGAGCAGTTTTATCAATTTACGTTGTTTAATTTAAATATGTTATAAAAATTGAATTAGACTAAATAGTTTTAAATCTAAGAGGTTCTGTGCGAACTTTTCTAAAACGGTGACGAGTGACATACCTGAATTTATCGTGGGGAATAACTGTGTAGATAATGTACATGTAATATCTTGTATTGACACACACTCGTCATAAAAAAAACTTACAGAGGCACGCTGTCTGGAAGGAGAGATGCCAGTTCTTTAATTCTATCGTTTATGTTGTGTCGCCGCCGTCGTTCAACTACAATGGTGTTAGAATACTGTTAAGAGACATGATACTAAAGGTGTATATTCTGGTTTGAAATGAATTCCATTAAAAATTCATTTAATGTTTGAAATATTTGTCTTGAATATGTAAAATCTGTTTGATAGATTTCATCGATTTTATAACTACATAGAAATTAAATTTTTTCATAAATTAAGGCCGGGGCATTTGAAAAGTTCTGAGGGGTAGATTTTACGTTACAGGTCCCCATATCCGGAAGATCATCGCTCTCATTGGACTATGACGTAACATTTACGTCACTCAACTGATAAGGGTTAAACTTGCGCACTATTTGACTGATTAGGGTTAGTCTTGCACACATCTGAGAGATTAGGGTTAGTCCTCGCACATTATTCGACAGATTAGGGTTAGTGTAGCATCTGCCCGGGAGATGTCGTCTAAACGCATTAGTCCTTGCATACCATTCGAGAAATTTGGGTTGGTGAATCGGTCTTTAAGATAAGGTAGGAAATTCAGTTGCTTTTGTAATTTTTGCAAGATCATAATTAAGCTTCAACGGCATTTCGTTGGTTTGTTTACATGGACGAATGGCTAAGTCCGAAAGAAATGACACTAAGCATGCGCCGCATGCGCTTCGTTCAGAATTATTCTTTGTCGATTCTTTTCCACGAATAATCATTTTTTTTTCACGAATAAACAATATTGATTTATCTTTTCAGAGAACGAATTTAAACTTCGTTTAAACTAAACTTTTAACCGTAGAATTCGATTTTGGGGTCAAAAAGGCCAAAAACTTCGTATTCAAATTTTTTTGATCGCTCACGCGATCTCAAATACACTGAAGCCGCTTTCGGCGACACATTTTAGCGCGTTTTTCTGGGGACCGGTAAAGTAAAGTCGTTCTATTCTGAGAATGGTTTGGCCAAATATTTAAAACGAATGTGCAGTTAGCATATAATGGTATTCGTCGTCACATTTTAGAACTTATATATGTCTTGTGCGCTTTGTAGAGGCGGATCTAGTATAAAAGTGAATTAGGAAGGTAATCCAATAACCTATACGGTCTTCCACACCGTCAACATATTATCAAACGATTCTTAGAACTTTCAAATGCCCTTATTTCAAATGCAAACAAAAAACCTGCGTATTAGCTATATTTTATACCTACTTATATTATGTTTGTCCTTCTTTTTCCGGTCCTCTCGCCAGTTTCCTTCCTCCGCAATAGTCTCCGACTTCCGGGTACTGTTTTCTGGTGAAGGATTTTTACCTTTTGTGTTTTGGGCATGGCAATGCTCAGCAGAGGAGCTAGTCTAAATAAAATGTAAAGATGATGAACAAAAATCAATCTCCATGAGACATTAAACTTACCCAATGTAAGGTCATGAACAAGGCATGGTCATACGGAGAAAAAAAATAAATCTATAACTTTTTCTACTTATAAAGTAATATAAGTTAGAAAATCCTGGCCCAAGTATTTCAATTTCAGATATGAAGACTTAAAAAATGTTTCACTTTTGTGGTATAATGAAATGAAACATTTGGAGGAATGATTTTCCTTAAGGTCAAGAAAATAAAGAAGATACCTATATTAAATTTGATATTATTTTAAAGAATAGGCCTTTAACAAACAATATACCGTTTCCTGATAGACTGTAGGCAATCTAGATACATTTCCTTTGTCGAATATGAAAAAAACCCTCCCATATTCATGACTGGTTTTCTTAATTTGACAGTTTAAAATATGATTTTTCATCTTGTTTATCTACAAATTATGCCCCAAAACACCTTATTTGACCAGCTTAAGTTATAAAGCATCATTAGAGGATTTTATTTCTTAAATTTGATAAATCAGTGGGCATCTTTTATTTACTAGATCATGACCTTAATACATGTAACACAATAAAGGAAAGACCCAGAATATATGTCATGGGATGACCTATTCTGACCGAGGCAGTGAAGCATTATTGAAATGATAAAATTAAAATTGTGAAAACAGTAGATACATTAATATTATAACCTTGTCAGGCCACGGAATTTTCTATAGAATGCCATGGATGTTATGGGAAATAAACCAAGGGTTTTCAAGAGTTTTTATCACGAAACTCTTACCAATTATTAAGTGTTTCTTGTGTTACTTACCGAAAAACTACCCGTCTGCTCAATAGATTCCAAATCTTTGTCAAAAGAAGTATCATCTAATACAGAATTCATCACATCACCGAGGACATTCTCCACCTGCAAACATTGTGTTCTTAAATAATATAACTAAAAAAACCAGGCCGAGCAGTGACAAATTGAAAACAGTGTTATTTTACACAGAAACACGTGTGCATTTAAAGGAGATCATTAAGATTCAACAAGACATAAGATAAATTAAATATACAGATAATTATGCAACATTGAAACTTTCTTAAAATCTTATTAAAACTTAAATTGCAAATGGTGCTTAAAACATTGATTTTTGCTTTAAAAGGATAACTGTAGATGAACAACATACATCGTCTAGATCCTCCATATTCAATATGGCGCACCGAAGGTCCTCAGACAGAGGGAGTCCCGCCACTTCACTGGAAGTACATTCTATTAGAGATCCTAGATCCGCACCCACATTGTTATTTTTGCTGCTAGATACTTGTTCATTTAGGTCGTTTATGGTAATCGCAGTAGAATAGCCACTGTTGGAAATTCTAGCTCTACTTATCTGCAATTGCAACAATACAAAATTTGTGTTTAGAAGTTCGATGCCATATTTTTTTCAAATACAGCCTTTCAAAAGATTGGTCCATAAATTTGGCGACTTCACAGAAAACAATATCAACCAAGCATAAGTTAACAGAAAGATATACATGTATATATAGATCTACTTTCGGATAAACCGAATGAAAATGCTGCAAATTTGATTTCTTTTCAAAAAATTCTTTTTCATTATTTATTAAAGGAAGATTGCCAAAATATACCAAACAAATATATCATTAGAATTCATTGAGAGAAAAAAATCCCTTTCAAATTTCAACGTCACATATCTATCCTAATTTGATATTACAAAGTTCTCTCTGATTTTTTTAATCTTCAGATAAATCAGGTTTATCTGATTTGTTACTGTTCGTTATCTCCATATCCCCCTTCTACATTTATTTATTATTTATATACTTTCATATGTGATATCAAACGGACTAGTTATAATTTAGCATTTTCACATATAGATATGAATAGAGTTAGATATGGATTTCCGGATTAAAACTGTTTATATTGTGTTTTAAGTTCAGATGATATTAATTAAGGTGAATCACTTTTTATTCCTTTATATTGATTTATTTTAGCATAATCATAATGATATTTATTTGCTGACATTATTAAAAAGAGATAACATCTGGTTTATGATAATTTTGGGATTAAGAATGAAAACTGGTTGTGCATAAAGTAATTTTCATCAATTTGTATTTCAACCAAGCTAGGATAAAGTAGTGTGCAAAGACATGTGCATTTAAAGTGGAGGTCAATTGGTTTACATATTTTAGCTGGCTTTGGTAAATGTGTTCTGAGGACGCGAAACCAGAAGTTTACGGATAATAAGGGACAATGTCTTTGAAGACCTCTGTGTTTGGAAACAAATCTTATGGCGATTATAAACTGCAAATCACTTGGTCAAAAATATTTTGAACTAAGATTTTACAAACAAAATAAAACGCATGTTTTAACTATAAATGTAAGACAAATGACCTATAGATAAGCTAATATTTGTCTAGGTCCTTCGGATTCTTCGACTTTTTCCTGGGGTCTTTGACCGTTTAAAATCTCTTGACCTCAAACATGTTGTTCTCGTTTTAGTATCTCGAATCAAGGGATATCATGTATGCCCGTCAATTGGAATGTGTAAGGTGAAACACTAGTATGTAAACCAGGTACATGTAGGAAAGTTTAACAAAGTAATCTCAGTAGATGTTCAACAATTTTGTTTACACAAATTAGTAGATTTTGACTGAATCCCCTTTTATCTTACATGTAAGAAATAGTAAACTCCTGGATTTTCTAGGTAGAAATATTTTTTTTAATTTAATTGCTATTTATAAAAAAAAAAAAACTCTGATTAATATTGCACAAAATTTAATCAAAAATTGATCACGTATATAATGCCGAAGTTGAATTTTTTTGGTTACAAACAAACACCCATGAACTTAAAGAAACACCGTGTGCCCCTTTGATGACATTATGACAAGGTGAAACACGTGTTTGTAAACGAGGTAGAACTATTTTGTTTACACGCCGTAGTAGACTTTGACCACTTTTCCTTTTCTATTTCATATAAGAAATGAGAATCTCTTGGCCCCAGGATCACGAAACAGACGTAAACTTAAGTCAAACTTATAACCACCTGTAAAATATTTATTACCAAATTAATCTCAAAATTTTCAGATAGCAACTCTTTTGTAAAGCAACCCTATATAAGCTTTGAATTTTGGTATGCTTGCTTTTTACAACATTTTAGTAAAACATAAATATTTTGACTTAGGCTAGAGATTTTTTATGATCACGGCGGGCGCCAATACTAGGAATATCCTCTCCCTCGCTCCTAGGTGTTTGGCAGATGAACATAGTACATGGTAATAATAATCATATCAGTGCAGTGCTTCTTTCAAAAAGGTTAATTTCATAGCTCTAAGCTCGGGAGTTTGGCCGAAGAAAAACTATTTATAATATAGTGAAAATGCATTAGTTACTTGTCTCCTTTTCTCTGTTCCTGTTTATTAAACAAACGGTTCAAGTTAACAGTTATGATAATCAAAAGTGGCTCCTCCAAAATATTTAACATTATGGTCTCAGCATTTGGGCTCTGCGGAAGGGGGTTCCTATGAACAATGCAGTTTTTATAAAAAAAAAAATCTTTTACTATATAGCAGATAATGTGTTTAGGGAGGGGTTCTGTAGAATATATAGTGAAGATTCATTATTCCTACAAGAAACTAAGTTCCCAAATAAGTCGAAACGTGTGGAGAAGCTATAATCTAGATAATCTTAGATGATTGCAAGAATAACCCGACTCAGTTTCAGAAATAAAGTCCGCGTTTTCGTGAATGTTGCAGAATAACCTCAGAGGTCGAGAAATGTTGTTTGAAAGATAAAAGCCGAGGCTTTTATATTTCAAACAACATCGGAGGTTATTCTGCATCATTCACGACAACAAGGACTTTATTTCTATTCTACCATGTATAACTACAATCGCTAAACTACGGATAATCGTTTCCTCTACAGAGAAACGAATTAGGTCACCATGTCTCGATTACGCTGTTTCATTTAACACCAGAGGTAAAATTTGTTTGCTTACCTGTGTATAGAATGCAGACGATTTGAGCTTTCGTTACATTAAAAATAGCCTTTTTAAATTACAAATTTGTTCGTAATATGTATTGATCAGTTAAATGAATATACAATAACAAAATCATGTTCCTGTTTTACTGCTATAAACCACGTTATTTAATGTGTAGGGAGGTCCGTGGAATATCCCCGCTTAGCTATAAAAACCGACATTCATGTAATATGTATTGATCAGTTAAAATGAATATACAATAACAAAATCATGTTCCTGTTTTACTGCTAAAATAACATTGTTTAATGTGTAGGGAGGTCCGTGGAATATCCCCGCTTAGCTATAAAAACCGACATTCGTCAGCAAGTTGATGCAATTTACAGTGTTTATACTGCAAAAGACGACACATCGATGCGGTCTAAACAAGTATTTCATTCTACAGCCAAACATGCATTTGAATTGTTCAGATTTGATACGTGTTTCTGATCTGATAATTTTTTGATGACGTTCGTGATTTATTGGAGAATAATGTCCGCCAATCGTGGTAGAATTAACAGTTTACAATTATGGACTTCAGACACAGAAAATGATAGCGACATCGCAGGCTCGGTCGCTATCACTTTCTGTGTCTTCGGTCAATATCAATTGCCTTGAGTCCTTATAACCACATATTGACAGTTCACTGAAGTCCATAATAGTTATATTATATAATCACTCAAAGTGAATGCACTGACACAGATCTAACTAAACAGACTTTGGCTGTCATAACGTCACAATGGTTAAAAACACGCTTCTTATATTATGACGCCACGTTCTACGTAACTTCAGTGCAACCGAACGGCGTGTCGTGCGATATCATTTTCCGCGGACGCGCTTTCGCGTCGATATCACAAAAAGGAGGAATATCACGTGACGTCCTTTCAGCCAATGAAAATTACGAAAATAATCCTCTTATATAATATTATGTGAGGACTAACCCTTAACTTCTCGGGTTGGTTCAAAACTATACCATTATCAGTTTTATACTGCTAGTAAGCCAGGATTACACCTAATCAGTCAAATGATGTACGGAGATTAATCATTATCTAGTTGGTTCAAAATCAGTCAAACTGTATCCGAGGACAACTTGGGAAATAAGAGCTCTTGAATGTAGGAAAACGGCGTCGAGGATTGACGTCGGATTATTGTGACGTCATAAACGTTAATTGTTTCTCCAAACCATCTGACCTTGGCGTGTCAGACCATCACACCGTAGCGCATCGTGTCCCGCTAGAAAGAAGCCATCGTAATTTGGCGTAACCATTGGACGTTGGCGTCCGTAAAGACATCGAGACATCAAGACTAGGCGCAGACCATCGGACTTTGATGAGACCATCGAACTTTGGAGTCTAGCATATCTATTTTCATAGTGAGCGCAGCGAGCTCAGTAGACTAACGTGTAAGAACAGAGGAAATTCGAAATGAAATCTTTACATACGTCATGCAAATTTCTCTGTAAAACATTCCCAGAATTCCTTTACTACCCAATGTCCTTTGCGCGAATAAATAAAAAACATAATGATGTAAAGCATAAAAGGCTTTCAGTTTGTAGAAATCTTTCAAAGAAATAAAAAATAACTCTGCAATATTTTTCCACCAAAACTGCACTAAGTCTATAGTTTCAACCAGACGCTCGGCTGTCTCCGTAAGCTCCGACGAGCTCCTTGACGTCGTGTAACGTCACAGCTAGTCGAGATGTCTCGTGAGGCTCGATGTTTGAAGTGGTTGATCAATTTTTCAAGTGTTTTTGATGGTACAACTGCGCTCGCCCCAAAGGTCACACCGTAAAACATATTAGATGTAGGATATGGAGATAACATACAGTACAAAATAGGAGCAGAGGAAACACGGACCTCAAAAACATCAGATGTGGGATCAGATGGAGGAGTGAGCATCCCCTGCCGACCTATTACACACACCGTGCTCCTTGTCATGATCAGGAAATACTGGAAAAATTCGTCGTCAATTCAGAGTACAAATAATAGACTAACAATTTGTATGAAAAACGTCAATCAGCATTTGGCTCAAAGATAAATCGTTTTTGCTGACAAGATCATTGTATCGACCATAGAACTTACGAAATGATGACTTTACGTAGAACATGCTCTTGCGTATCGAATCAACTGAGATATATAACCTCCGTATGCAGATGATAAAGGTATATTGCTGCATAAGTACGGGAAGTGGAGAATAATATTCTATTGCATTACCTCATAGGCATTTGTATTCCTCTTGTCCATGTTTGCCTCTGATTCTGTCACTGTTACTTGTTCAAATTCAGCTTCAGTATTTTTATACTGTTCATTGATTTGTTTCAGTTGCTTGCGAATTGCCTGCAATCTTTTACTTGCATGAAACATCTTTGATCTTCTCTCTTTCTCTGAGGAAAACGAATAAAGTATTTCTTTTAAACAGATTAAGAAATTGTATCTTTAGAAAGAATAAGAAAGGCAACATATATATACTGTCAGTTTTCCCAGACTGCTTTTCGGTTTCTATGAATAATGAGTGATACAAAGTTGAATCGTGATGAAATACTGAACTGTACTGAGCTTTCAGAAATAAAGTAAGAATGCTTTCACCCTGTGGTCAAACATGACCTTACAAAGAGGACAGACTGATAAATAACCATTCTTTTTGTTACGTTCACTTTCTTTTCAAACGAAAACATAAAATACCTTATACAGCTCCATTTTGTAGCTGCAGATAGTTTAAATGCAATTTCTACTTTCAAACACTAAAGTTTGAAGAAAAAACTTATGGCACTTGTTTTGTCTTTAAAATTTCAGCTGTAAATACATTGTTTGAAAGTTCAAAGAAATGATTAAACAATAGTAAAAAGTGTTTTAACTTACATTTTCTGATTCTATCCAAAGTTCTAACTTCTAACTTCTGGAATAAGGTCTGCAATACAAATTTGATAATAGCTTTCCATGTCTTTGTAGTCCATGTTGTACTTTACGCAGCACAGTTAAGGTTACAAATAAAAATATCGGCGATTTTTTAAGATAAAAAATACATACTTTATAAGGATGGATGATTCTTTTTAGGGCTTCACTGATTAAAAGGAAATGTAATCTGGTTCAAACCTACATGTTGATGACATTTTGATTTTTTTTAAATTTAGACTTGTCATGTGATGTCGGAGTCACATGATTTTAGCATGTATACTTGCAGTTTAGAGGTCATCTATAAATTCCAATATTGCAAGGGCATAACCAAATCAAAAATTTTAGTTTAATTTATAATTCTTTTCAACATTATATATAGTTTTTGAAACGTGCTGCGAATCTATATAGATTCCCTTATTTAATTGCTAAAATTTAATTTGTTGGACGACAGGTTGAATATTTTTATGGTCAACTTCATTAAATATAGCGATAATTAATTTATTTGCAAGATTTCATGAGGTTCGCAGCACTTTTCAAATATCTTAATGCTTCTTGGTTTATTTTAAAATTTCAAAAAATTGTAAAAACTTGGTAAGATACAATGAGGGTATGCCCTTGCAATAAATCGATTTATTAGGGCCCTTCCATTCCATTACTTTTTCAATGAATCTGCATACAAACACACGACGGTATCACTTATCTGGAGAATATACGGACAGTATATAAATAAAATTGTAAAATAGACATCGCATCCAGTTTTATATAACTGCAAATAATATTTTATTTGAGAACAAAAGACATTTTTCATAGTACAAAATGTGACTTGATCAGCCTCTCTCTGTGTACAATCTGCGTCATTTTTGCGAGATGACGTCACATTGACAAGTGCATTGCGATCGATGCATCGATTATATATATTGTTGTGTGGGATTTAACAAAAGACAAACTGCATGTAATTGTAAGTGTTTTTGTAGTTTACAACTATTCAGTAGTTTGAAATAGCAAATAATTTCATTTTGTGGTATTTTGAAGACCTTATATTTTGTGTGACGTCATAGTAAACATTTCCCGTATAAATTAGGCCCCGCCTCCTTACTGTAACCTTAAGGTATGTCACTCGTCAGCTTTTTAGAAAAGTTCACGCAGATCCTCTTGCTTCAAAACCATTTATTAAAATTCAATTTTCATAACATGATTAAATTCAACAATGTTAATATTTTAACACTTAACAAACAAACTGCCCAAAAAAGCTACAAAGAGGCAAGATTTATGAGGGACTATTTCTTGTGGTGGAAGGGTATTTAGCAGATAATTCTGCAAATCTACACATTTATTAGATTTAATATCTTGGAACTTTAGCCTCACATACTTTTAATTGGAGACTATTTTCCGTTATGATATTGCTAGGAATATTTAATGTAGGTCTCAGTTTATATTTTTAGAACAAATTTTCCACCTTCCTTTAATAAACCTTGTCAAAAAATGAAGATATGTCAAATAAGCCTAGATAAAATTTATACAATTTTTCTCCTGAAAATTACATATTTCGACCAATATTTCAAAATTAACATCACTGACACCAATTTTTTCTTTCATTATTTTAAAGTACTCGATACTTGTGACTGATTAGCACTTACGTCTTTAAAAGCTTGATTTAAGGTCAAGATCTAGTAAATGACATAAGATTAATCTTTTGGTACTAGATCAATTATGACGACATAATCGAATTCAACTTTCTTTTTCCCGTACTTTACGGCTTTAGCAGAATTATGTAGAAAATAGGGTATTTTCATGACATTCAATTTGAATTCATATGAAAAGTAAACCGGATACCTATATTAAAATTGATATTATTTTAAAGAATAGGCCATGAACAAACAAATTACCGTTTTCTGAGAGACTGTAGACAATCTGGATACATTTCCTTTGTCGAATATATTAAAAAATCCTATATTAATGACTGGTTTTCTTAATTTTGCATTGAAAATGACAGTTTAAAATACAGTTTTTCATCTTGTTTACCTACAAATTATGCCCAGAAACACCTTGTTTGAACAACCTTAACTTGTAAAGCATCAATAAAGGAATTTATTTCTCAAATTTGATAAATCTGTAGGCAGCTTTCATTTACTAGATCTTGACCTTAAGAAAAGATTTTATTGCCTATTTAGTTTTTAATACTCAAAATCTGTTAATTCTTAGTGCAAAAAGGTCACACAATTATTTACGCGCATTAATTTGGAAGATTCGTTCAATGATAAATATAATCAAACAATTTTACGTAAAATAAAATTATATTCATTGCCATGGTAACATCTGATGAAATATGATAAAGCTTAAAGTAATTTACCAAAGAGTTAAAGTTTTAGTGCAAAAAGGTCAACTTAATTGTACCGTAGATCAGTAAGATGCATACTGACCCCCTATTTTTACTGCAATTTTGAGTCACACTATATGAGTACTTATCCAAAATATACTTCTCAAAAAATCCTTGATTTAACAAATTTCACGAGTGACATACCTTAACTGTGCTGCGTAATAATATACCATCATATTTAACGCTTGAATAACATTAATGTCTATCCAAATCATGAAACATTTTCACTATTTATCTTTTTATGGATACGTAGAGACCTTATATATATGTTATAAATAAAACCAATTATCTGAATACTTATTAATCTCTACCTGTTGTTATTGAAAACATTTTTTTTTAAACATGAAGACTTCTTTTAGACCTAAACACACCCGACTTAACGCAAGAAAGGTGATATCAAAGGTCTTTTTGAGGACATCCGGTTAATGACCGTTCCATGTATCAGTTCTTTCGAGCCTTCAACTTTCCTTTTTTAAAATCATTTATCCAGGTCCGTGTTTGCTCTGTTCCTGTTTTTTTTAATCGTTTTATGGACTTTTGATCGTGAATACTGTTCGTTATCTCCATATGTTTAATTTTATTATTCAGGGGAAATATCACCAAACACAAAATTTTTGGACATGAATCGATGGGTTTTACATTTTTCTATGCTAATTACGTAAACAAAACTAGAACAAGAAGACTATAGCTTAACATTTCAGTATTTTGTTTATTTTTAGACCCCCTTTCATGTGTTACTTTGTATTAACGCTTAGTCTGCATTCCTGAAAGAACATGTTCTATACCTCTATAGCTTATAGATTTCTCAAAACATAGACTAAGTGTTAATACAAAGTAACACTTTCACTACACTTGGCAGCTTATGGCTTAGATTCGAAGGTTTTTTTTTTAAATTTACTTGTACATTTGTATAAATTGGGAAAAATAAATACATTAAAGTATATCACGAATACATTTTCCTGTACTTTTCGTATTCCAAAAATTAACAGTTTCTCAAAAGTATAGCTTTTTCAACTATTTCATCTACAACATTTGTTCTAGCATTGAGATGCTTAGTTTAGGCATAATTTTATTGTTTAACAGTATCTTTATATGGTGTAATCTAAACATGTTTTAATCTTTGAAATTGCCAAATATACGAAATATCTCCATTTGTTTCATCCTTTCTATCAAAATTGATCGTTAATTGAAATTTATTTCAATGTGACACAATTTTTTAAAAACTTTAAAAGGAGGTTCAAGTATTTTGTTCAATTCTGAGTTGCCAAAAATATTCCATTATCACTCCATTTCTCAAGTGCCTTAATTGCTTGCTTTTATAAAAATGTAAAATTAATTTTGGATGAAAGTTCCATTATGATAGCTTCCCTTTTCTCAATATCAACACTTTTCAATATCTTTGTAACAGTTATTTAAAATCTGTATGTTCTACATAACTAGTTTTAACATTTAGATGTAGATTTGTGATGTACTCAAGACTTACAAATTTTCCAGTAAAGTAAAAAAAAGTATCCTATGAAAACAAAGCCCTGAAACGAAACTGCTGATATTCTTGATTCATTTTGGCTCACTCCTCCATGGCACCTGATCCCACCTCTGATGTTTTCGAGAGCCGTGTTTGCTTTGCTCCTATTTTGCATTGTTTTATGGACTTTTAATATTGAATAATCTTCATATGTATCATTCATCAAATTCTTTCTCAATAATTAACTTCCCTTTAGAAATTGTACATACATAGCATGTTCTTGCGTATCGAATCAGCTGAGGAACTCCATATGCAGGTTATAAATGATTACTTCTGCATAAGTAAGGGAAGTTGATGATTGAAAAGAGCTTAATTGTAAAATTACAATTAACGTCCTTTTCAAGAAGAATATCCAAATATGAAACAGATTTGTCAGACTCTGTGTCTGTTTTATTTCAAGCTCCAAGAGATATACGGTGGTTTCATCAATATTCTTTGAGCACCAATTTTCGAGAAATTCGTTGTTGAGCAGATCCACGAAATTAAATGTTCATTGAATTGAGAAATGTGTTATTCATTTGTATAGACAATGCTTTCGTCCACGAAATTACGTATCCTCGAAAAGGTCTGTTTTACAAAATCCACGAAAATCGATGACAACGGAAATTGATGAAATCACGGTATCGTATTGATATAAGAATGTAAATAACAATTGCTGAAATACGTCGTTGATATATCTAAATGTCCTGATGAAACTTGATTTTGTTTTTAAGTTTTGTTTGATTTCGTAAGCAAAAACATCCGACTATATTTTAATCAACCTTGCAGATATATTGATATTTATCCTTAAACCTTTCTTTAAAATGTTTGGTTGAAATCGATGTTCAATTCATGTGCTATGGATAAAATTCTTCAATATATCACATTTTCCCTCTAATAAAGTAAGGACTATGGGAAAAGTTGCATATTACTAGGGGCGTTCAATAAATAATGTCATCAGGGCTCGGAAAGAAAGAAAAAACGCTTTTCTATGATTTTGTCTTAATGATTTATACTAAAATGTTCTCTTTTAATTAAAATACATGTCCGGAACATTTTTATTCAATTTCTAATTGTTTTTAGAACACAGTTTTGAGTATGACCCTTCGTATACTGGAAAAAGGCAGATCCTATGATTTGCTGTACTTGTTTTTTCTTTCTGAAAGGTTTTTTCCTAAGTTTGGGAAATGAAACAAGTCAAAGATTGAAAGATCTGGCGAATATTGTTGATGTGACAAAACATTAACTTTCTGTTTACCCCAAAACTCCTTTACTCTTCATGGCCTGTGGGTTTGGACGCTGTCAGGAAGAAATTTAATGTAGTGAATTCCTCATTCTGTTTCCTTCCTCTCATAAACCTTTCAATTTCTTGGCAAATATTTTGCTTACTAGACTCCTCCAGAAATTGAACTACCTCCCTTTATATGAATTTGAACAACAAGACAATATTTAAGAAAATAGCGTATAAAACTGTTTTTGTCTTCTTGCAAATTTTTGCTCGTCTTAGGCCTTTGCAGTTTTGTCAAGTACATCTTACTCGAAATTTGTTTTGAGGGTTTAACGCAAAATGGATTCAAGTTTCATGATCTGTTTGAATTTCAGAAAAACGTGGATAAGAACAATTTTTGATTTTTTGAAAATAATTGTTTAGATTTTCTACACGCTCTCATTTTCACTCATTTTTAAAAATATAGGGTGACCTTTGAGTATTAAACTATTTTACAATCAAATGTTTCTTTAAAACAGTGTGAACTACCCCCAAAATGATGTCTATCAAAGAACTATATGCGGTATATTACATAAATTTGCCCCCACAAATGTCAAATTTTGAAAACTTCCTGAAATGTGCTGAATTCAATAAATTGTATGAGAAATGTATATTAACAGAACATAATATAGTTTCAAAGCAGTTTATTCACAATTTTTGTTTTTATGACGTCACAAACTAGTCCGATTTTATATCCTTTTTCAGAAAGAGGACAAAATGGACAAAATTTCAACAAACAATATTTACATATTTCAATCCTGAACACGCATGCGCTCGGTGACTTTTACTCAAAATATCGACGAAATATGTGCATTTTTCTGTAGAATTCATAAAAACTGAAATTTATTTCATGTTTGTGACGTCATTACGTACATATGACGTCATTAATTATAAAACTATTCAGTGCTTTGAAGTCAGCATATAATACCCTGTTTAAGAACTTAATTAAATATAACCCCATCAAAGTTTGATTTAGGGGGCAAATATTGGTTACTACCGAATAAAGTTCTTTGCAATGTAACTTAAAGTCAATAAAACATAATCAGTGATAATTTGTTGAATTATCGCTAATGTACATTGGTTGTTGTATGTCCTTGTTGACAAGGACGGTACCCATTTTTGATACCCATTATATAATTTTTGTTAATTGAAATCCACCTGTTCATGTGTGTATGAAACAGACATAAGTTGCTGTAAATTTCACATATTTCATTAAATATATTTTTGGGAAATTAACAAGTTTTACAGCAGCTTTAATGACGCGTTCAATTTTACTTTAGTTTACTGATTCTTGACCATTCATTTCTAATGCAGTGTCTCGAGTAGCCCTTGTTTTCCAGCTTCCCACAATGAAATTATGCGATGAAAAGTGGTCACATAAACTGTTATCAATTCATTAAAGATTCAATAATTAGAGAAAGTCAAGCTTAATTTCATATGATTTTTATGTTGTATGTCATCGAGCTGATGACATTATTTATTGAACGCCCCTTGTATTATTGCATAGGAAATGGTTTGTAACATCAGATAAGAAGAGCAACGGCCAAACGTTCGTATTTATTAGATTAACATTTTGTATCAAGTTATGGGGATATATACCCCGGTAGGTTGTTAATCTGGAATGTTCAGTCAACGATCTCGTGTTTTTCGAAAGTTTTGTGATATTTATATCTGCATAGTATTCAAATTTCATTCCAAATGCGCGTTAAATCCAGATAGCACCTCTAGAATAAATCAGTGTTGAGGCATTTTTGTGGTATAAATTATACCTTGACTTGATGTCCTAATACATGGACAGTCTGTTTAAGGTCAAAGATGTGAACGGTCATTGACATTTATTTTTTGTCTCATGTAGAGAGCGTAAGAGAACGAGAAGTAGGACATCTCAGGTATATAGGATAAAAAAATTATAGCACAAATTATATCCTTGACTTGATGTCCTAAATCCAGGACAGTTTGTTTTGAGGTCAAGGGTCAGGGGTTTAACGACACTTTAAATTTTGCCTGGTCCATGTATATGCTAGAAAGAGAGAGACTACTCCAGGTATATAAGCATATGGAAAATTTTATAACATTGTGATAGGAAATGCTCAGGAGAACACAATTTCTGACAGCAATTATTTTTTTAAAAAAACATCAAAGCTAAAAATTGAAAATATGTACGCATATCAACATATTTCAACGTTTATTCATATTAATAAAGGTGTACATTAATAAAGTTTTCTTGTCCATTAAACAAACCAGAATTGAAGTACAGCAAATTTTGTTTTATCCTCGGCACTTACGGGCATAGAGTTTTAGTGCTAGTATATATCAACAAAATACTTGTAGACTCTAATAATTGTGACTTATTTCTGCGTGTGAAAACAAGGTTTCAGTTCATGAAAAAAATATCAGGGCATTAGTCCATGAGCCACTGGGGGTGGTTGGTACCATTTTGGGTGAATAAACTTTATTGTGATATTTGGTAAGGTATACCCCTAACTAGTTAGAAAATCTATGATAGCATCAAATCCGTTGAGGCTTCAATGCTGGAGACAGAATTATTGCCCTTAATTTGTTCAAATTTTGTTTCTTGAGCTGAATATATTTGCAACCTTCATAGTATTTGTCACACAGTCACCAACCGTGATATAAAGTTCTACTAGAATGTGCAATAAGTCAGAGATATGAGGATGACTACGTTAAAAGAGCATTAACTGAGTTACTGGCCGTGATTCTAACAAAACTTGTATACTAGTATTTTTGCAACTTTTATTCAACAATTACCTCATAATTCTGTATAACGAACAAGATAAGTACCAAAGCACATATATATTAAGACAAATGATTGTGCACATGTGTTGCTTAAGTTTTGATGTGAAAAATGTTAAACAAATTAACAGCATTACTTATAGGAGAGCATACAAGTGTCCATTATCACCAGGTTTAGCTTGAGATTAAACACTTTACATAAAGGCTCTACTTAAGACCTGACATACTCACAATATATCATTATCATCATTACAAATCATTTTCATTATCAATGTCCTCTGTTTTCATTCTCTTTCAGTTCATGGTCTGATTTGTGAGGTGATTCTCGATTTTCACATTAAGCAAGATTAAACATATCAGTGCAGTTATACGTGCGTAAGTCCATTTATCATATACACTCACATTTCGGCAATGCACATTTTTATACAGTTACAGGCTAACAAATCAAATACTGCCTCAGGAGCTGACTGAAGGTCCATCCAATATATACACTACTACATGATGTACACCCCCTGCCTTTTCCATCTTCCATCTTCCATCCTCTTCCAACTGGACTAGAAGGTACTTCAGGATCCTGCCAAAGACACCTTTGCCATATTGATGCCTGGTAATTTTCTCTCAGGCAGTTCTTTAAACAGTCTAAGCAGGGTCCAAGCTGGAGGCTCTCTATCTACCCCTTTTTAGCACAAAATATTAGTATCTTAGTTCATTCACCGTTCTGGTTGATTCCTTTGGAGCATATAGATGGAAGTAAATTCTTCTAACTTGGTCATCAAATCTTCAGAGACGTACCATCCCTTCCCTAGCTCTTGGAACATTTCTTGTATATCTACCAGTCATCAGTTTCAATTCACTTGCTTTTCCTTTCCCAGAAAATGCATTTACAGTATCACATCCAGTGAAGGAGCGCAAACCCACTAGTGCCCGACATGCTTCAGTTCTGATGCTGGTGGCAACTTTGTTTATGCCAACCAGTCTAGTGTGAGTTTTACTCCCAAATTTCATGAACATCGGAACTTCAACCTTGTCACTGAATGC
This sequence comes from Saccostrea cuccullata, assembly GCF_032062105.1. NCBI lineage: Eukaryota > Metazoa > Mollusca > Bivalvia > Ostreida > Ostreidae > Saccostrea > Saccostrea cuccullata. Next base: position 25,369 of record NW_026919781.1, read on the forward strand.
CAATGCCATGATGAAAACATCAGAGTCCTCAAAAAAGATTTTTATGACACTATAGCCCTGCCTTGCTGCATGAAGAAGTAGGCGTCCATCTACCTCTTCTTGCAGGCTCTGGAGATCAGCTATCTTCTCGTTACTTGATATGTTATTCTATAACATTTTTCTATCAAGTTTGCATAGAGAACCTTTCCATGCAGCCTTTCTTTAAAACCTGGCTTCATCCATATGCATTCATTCACAAACAAAACTTGATGATGCTATTTTTGTTGTTAATCGTGCTCAAGAAACTGCTCTAGTCTACTACTACTTCTGCTACTGACGACTTGAGTGCAGGTAATGTTCTGAAGTTGATGGCCATCTTCTCTCTTTCGAACTCATCTCTCGCTGTTCTTGATAAGTTTTCTATGTACGTGTCAGGAACAACTTCTATCTTGTCACTGTTCACTCCGGCCCTTAATACCATTGAAAACACCGTGTGTGCAATATCCCCGAATATAATTTGATCACCTTTCACCTTCTGAACTAAACTCATCCCGTCAATCAGGACGCAGAAATTTGTAACAGTTGTTTAGCTTCAGAAACATTCTTCTGAAACGCTGCTGCTAATGCAGCTTTGCTTGTCTTTCGTAGCATCCAATCTGGTGTGGATAGAGCTTACGACAACGGTCCTAGTGGGTACGAAATAATATCTTCCATCTGTATGTTACGACCTTGTGTCATCACAATTATCCGACCAAACAAGTTTCTGACAGCTTTCAAGATTGCTACGCATCCGCTTGATTCCACCTCCTGCTTTTGACTCCAATTGCTGAATGTTTAAGTCTTTGCGTCTAAATCGAGTCATGGAACTTTATATCTGGTGGATCTGCTCCCAGTCTTTCATTTCTGAAGTTCATATAAGCTTCTTCATCAATCTGATAAGCAATGCAACAAGTGTGTTGTTATTTCTCTCAGTACAACCCTGGCAGTTGATATGCTAACAAGATCCTTCTTCCCTGCTAAAAAGTTGACCCATTCCTTTATCGACAATTGCTGACACAGCCTGTTCCTCCCTCTGAATTCTTGGAGGTTGCAATGCTGTATGAGATACACCTGATAATTTTTCTCCATCCATGTGTCGTCGAAGTCCTAGAAAGGAACTTCGATACTCTGCAGTTATATTGTAGTGTTTAACAGCTGCTGCTTTCAAACTAAAGCGAGCTGGCTGTTCCACAAGGTGTCTGTGTGTCTTTATTTATGGTGATCTCTGTGGTCTGATCCACAGGAATTCGTCTAAAAGGTTTATTAGCAGAAATTTGCACTGTAAATTGTCCACTTGGGAAGGCTTCATACACACAATGATGACTTTCCCTTAGATTTGTCATCTGAGCAAAATATGGGGACAGATTCTAATTCACATAAGTTTATCATATTCGAAACACCAGGGGATAAGATTGCATACAGTACAGCGTAGAGATGCAGGTTCCAATTTCCTTTACGTGACGCACGAAGGAGACCAAAAATGATACAGAGATAATCAGGATAATGTTTAGAAAACGTTATGTCTTTTTGACCTTATGGCCTTGATCTTATGCCATATTGACGTGAAGGGTCTGTTTCACACATCCTTTTTCATAAATACCCAAATTTATTTTTTTTTTTATCAAAATGCTATAATAGTGTTATATCTATTTTAAGTAAAGAATATGCGCTCAGAGTAAATCAAGAGAATTTTTCTTTAATTGTTATTTTTACGGTAGGAATAAAATTTAATATGAAATCAAGTGATATAAATTTGTTACTGAAATAAGGTTTTTAAATGCTAATAAGTGAATAAAATTCTTTAGATGTTTTTGATGGAAAATTTTCACAATTGTAATTTCTTTCAGCTGATTAAAATATCAAAACTGTATATTCCACTTTTTATGTCATGGGTATAATTATATTCATATATAATTTAAAGGGCTCATTAAAGAGCCAATATTGAATAATTATTGAAAAGGGTAATAGCATGGTCTGCATATAAAAGAATTTTCTAGAAAATGACATTCGAAATAAGATAGAAATTGCATATTGAAAAAAACCACCTTCTCCTCTCATAGACACAGCTAAGAGAACGAACAAAATGGGAGGGTGTATATAAACGGCTGATACATCATTAAAGCCACAATTAATTGGATGCTATCATACATTTTCAGAAGGTAGAGATGCATGTCCTTCAAAAAATAACTATGAATATTATTCACCCGGGATGGTACCGATACCGAAAAATTCATTGCCTGGCTCATGGACTACAGTACATGTATTTCAAATTAAACTAAGGGTCAGTCTCTATACAAACACTTTAATTAACTGATAATTGTATTTTATTCATTAAAAATAAGATTGTAGAAAAGATGAACCCATGATATTGATAATCCATCAATAAGTTAACCTTCACCTACAGAAGAATATTTCATTGGATTGTAGTAGAACTGGATACAATTTCCCTATGGATATAATGACAATGGCGAAAGTGTTGGAAATCGTTCGAGTCCACAGTGTAGAAATGTTAATGTGATGCAACTTTTTAACCATTCAAAGAGACGTAAGCAAAGTTGTGTTCAACGGTCTTACAGTAAAGGTTTTCTTTGTTTACTTCCTTAAATGTATTAATTGATTGTATATTGTTTAACGTCCCTCTCGAGAATTTTTCACACATATGGAAACGCCTCAACTTGCCGGTAGCGACGTGCAAAGTTTGTCTTATACTCGGCACACAGGGCCATTAAGCAGGGGGGAGCTTTTTCGTGTCGGTACCTCCTCTGCAACATGGGACCTCGGTTTATACGGTCTTATCCGAAGGACCGGTCTCCACGTCCCTCACTGGGATTCGACTCCTTAATTCGCGACTCTAGAGCAGACGCTCTAACCACTGCTACACGCAGGCGACACCTTAAATGTTAATCAACAATTAAATCTTCATCACAACTGTACCAAACTTTACTCTATTTCTTTGAAAACCTTTGGACTACTTGAAAAGTCAAGAAAAGTCAATGTTTGGATTTTACAAAGCGAAAATCATGTTTTCTGCGCCCGGATCTATAGACCCAGGGCGTATATTGTTTTTTCCTGTCTGTCTGTTTGTCTGAAAAAACCTTCGCCATATAGAGACTTGATATTTGGCATGCATACTCCACTAATTAAGCTTTATCCAATGACACCAAGGTCAGTCACCTTGTGACCTTGACTGTGACCTATACATGCATGCTAAAAATACTTTCTTAATTGCAAATTTTAACCTTCGCCATAACTTTTGAACCATGAAAGATAGAGACTTAATATTTGGTATGCGTACATGTACCCACTAATTTAAAAGTTCTTTCAAATGTCATCAAGATCAATGACCTTGTGACCTTGACTGTGAACTATATGCAAAAAACCGCCTTTTCTTACCTTCACCATAACTTTTGAACCATAAGAGATAGAGACTTTATATTTAATATGCATACTACATTAAAAGCTCTTTCAAATGACACCAAGGTCAATGACCTTGTGACCTTGACTGTGACCTACATGCTAAAAATAGTTTTTTCGTATCTTCGCCACAGCTTTTGAACCATGAGAAGTAGATACTTCATATTTGGTATGCAAACTCCACTAAGTAAGTTCTTTTAAATGGCACGAAGGTCAATGAATGTGACCTTGACTGTGACCTGCATGCTAAAAATAGCTTTTTCATACCTTCGCCATAAGTTTAGAAGCGTTAGAGATAGCGACTTCATATTTGGTATGTATACTTCACTAATCAAGCTCTTTCAACTGACACCAAGGTCAATGACCTTGTGACATTACCTGTGACCTGTATGCTAAAAATAGCTTTTTTCGAACTTTGTTGCCACCGGGGGCATAGTGTTTCACAAACACATCTTGTTATCTTTGGATATGGCTATTTTTAACCGCCACGTTTAATGCATCACAATACACTAGAGCAACTATCTTCTTGCAAAAGTTTGAAAACAAAGGAATTGACGCGGTTAAAATAAGTATTATTCTCAATCACAAAAAATCAAGTCTTGAATTACACCATATTTCAAACCGAGGACTTGTATTTCGTGTATAATTCATACAAATATACATTGCCTACTGCTTACAAACTTTGAAATGAAACATATGGAGATTAAAAAAAAACAATATTCAAGATCAATAATCCATAAAACAATACAAAATACGAGCAGGGCCAGAGCAGCGCCGGACATCAGAGGTGGGATCGGGTGCCATGGAGAAGTGAGCATCCTCAGCCGACAGTTCACACCCGCTTTGTGCTTTTTGATATGATCGGGAAATAGCGAACACATTCCTCGTCAATTCAGTATATAAATCATTGCAATAAATTGTATTTGTTGACAAGATCATTGTATCTACAATTATAGAACTTACGAAATGATGACTTTGAGCCTGCTGATATTCTTGTTCCATCAACTTGTTTGTCAATAATCTACTTCCTTTTTGAAATTGTACATACGTAGAGCATTCTCTTGCGTATCGCTCCATTGAGAGATATAAATTCCGTTTGCAGGTGATGTAGATATATTGTTGCATAAATAAGGGAAGTTGAAAAGTTAAAATTATCACGTTTATCACAGAGTTTGGTTTTTAGACAAGAAGACTTTATAGAGACTACATATGACGAATATCTGAATCATATTCCTCACTTTGTGTTCACATTCTTCATCCTACAACTATAGTCCTGAATATTATATTACTGGTCACGTAAATATAATTAATTTTATTTATGTGTTGTTTAACTATCTGTTTTAAAGGGTCAGTCTAAGTCTCTTTTATGCTCAATTTTTTCAGTCGGAATCAAAGACAGGAGTGTTTTACTTCTCCAATTATCTGTGATAAACAAGGAATTGCAAGCTGAGAAGGGTATCTTAATAATCAATTTATTTTTAATCTAATTTAGAATGATCATTTTACGACATCGATCTTTTTACTATTTTTTTCCTTATTCAGTTAAACACGTGTCATGATCTCTCTTCTTTTTTTTACTGTAAACTATTTAGTTTGGATAGCTCCTCACGTGTTGCTCGCAGAATATGACACGGGATTTTCTATATTTCACCAGAATAATTTCATTTTTTCCTACGGATTCCAGATCGTATCAATATTTAAAAAAAATTGCAAAAAGATTTAATTTGCTTAGGTATTATATAAAAGTTTCCCTAAGATACAAAAGAAAACAGACTTATTGCTAAAAAAATTTTATTTTTTAACATTCATCAGTAAGAACTCTTAACATGAACGCATTGTGAAGGTAAATACGTGGTGACCCCAGTCTTCCGTTTCATGTGTGCCAATGTTTCCTTTTTACCATCGTTGGGGTTAATGTCTCCCAATTGATTAAAAACATGCTCCACTTAACACCAATTAACATAAAAAAGGCCAGGTAACAATTTGATGAAAGAAAGATGTAAACAGTCTCGTTTAATCTCAGCATTTTGCAAGCTGACCTTGTAAGCCAATACAATCTATCATAAAGTAAAATGAAAATTGTTTTTCATACCATTTGTTTGGACATTATATAACCTGATCCCACCTCCGATGATTGAGCGCTCCAAATTTGCTCTGCTTCAAAATTTATATTGAATAAAGAACTTTTTTCTTGCATGATGTTCTTCATCTCCATGTATTTCAGAATACGCATTGAATTCTCTACAGATTTTTTTTCTTTTACCTGGATCTAGACCATTGGAGGGAGTCGGGGTTCTTATTCCACCGTGGCACCTGATCCCACCTCTGATATTGTGTTGGTCCATGTTTGTCCCGATTCCAGTTTATAATGTTAGAATGTACTTTTGAGCTTTAATAATGTTCGTTATCTCCATATTTCACGTTAAACACGATAATCAAGCTTAATGGACCAGTACGAATATGGAGCGCATCATAGGCCTCTAAATGCATCAGTGATTTTTTTCCTTTAGTTTGATTGTATGGAAATATACTTTATCGAGGTTTTTGTTACTTGAAAAGACGTTAATGTTAATCTAACAACCAGGCCCTATGATAAACATGAAGACTAACTTTTCAATCGTCAACTTCCCTTATTAATGCAACAATATACCTTCATCATCAACGAAACGGAATTTATATCTCTCTTAATTGATTCCATACGCAAAAGCATGCTCTACGTATGTACAATTTCTAAAACGAGGTGAATTATTCATAAACAAGTTGCTGAAACAAGAATATCAGCAATCTCTTTTAAAGTCATCATTTCATAAGTTCTAAAGTCGATACATTGACCTTGTCAGCACATACGATTTATCATTGAGTCAAATGCTGACTGAAGTTTTTTCACACAGATTTTTATTCCAATATTTACAAACTGAATTGATGTCGGATTTTCCCGTTATTTCCTGATCATGACAAAAAGCACACGGAAGATGTTACCGGTCGGAGAGGGATGCTCACTCATCCATTGCACCTGATCCCACCTCTGATGTTTCGAAGGTCCGTGTTTCCTCTGCTCCTATTTTGTATTGTTTTTTGGACTTTTCAGCTTGAATACTGTTCGATATCTCCATATATTTCATTCCACAGTGAAATATCCTCTTTTAAATTTTTTGTCATGATTTATTTATAAACGTCGCTCTATCATGTTTTGAATTTAACACTGGATACGCATAAAATTACTCGAAGGAATCCTTATTGAATGCAGTTGTGTCATCCAGAGAAAACAGATACTGGCATTTAGCTTTGCAAAGCCAATATATTTAGAGAATAGGTAAAAGTAATAAGATATGAAATGATAAAAATAGACATAGTGATCACTCTTTGATAAAGATTAAATACGATACAGATGAATAGTAAAAAGACAGGCATCCGAAAACACTAGAGGTAAGATATGTATATATACATATCATATACAGATGTATCTATATGCCTATGTAAGAAAAGGGGGGGGGTCATTTGTCTTGAATTGTATCATTGAATTATTTTAAAAGTATTTAATGACAACATAAGGAATTAAGTAAAAGGGCAAGCAGGGTGTCACATTAAAATCCTCATATCATTATTTTGTTAACGTATTTTAATTTCATGTAAATATTCCGTGTGGAACCCCTTCGTTTTTAGTCATGTTTTCACTGTATATATCCTTTACTGAACCTCAATACGTTCTATTTCCACTATTGAAGAGTTAAAGTTCTTAGTGCGCTCTTTTGTGAAAAAGTCGGAGAATGTACAAATCTCGCGGGATTTCTGGGACAAACGTTATATAATCATGTAAACAACATGTTGAATATCGATGAACAAATCTTAACAAATTGCATATGAAATATCTTATTGTTGTGGACTTTATGTAAATCAAGAGTAGAGATGACAAGGATATTAATTTACATCTATTGGTGATCGTATGTATCTATTTATCGTAATGGTACATTTAAAGACAATACACATACCTCGGAAATATCGTATTTTTTATTAATGGACGATAAAGTTGGGGTTTTCGCTCTTTTACACACGTCTTTTAGTTCTCCTATTCATTAGTTAGAATGACAAATGCACTTAACATTTAAAATTGGATTGAGACTAGCATGTTTTGTATTATCCGCAATGCCATGCTGTCCCAGTCAAACGACCAAACGCGCCTCTAATTCTGAAGAGTTCACTAATGGAAATACAACGTATTCACTGGACCTTAAAACCCGCCTGTTCGTGCAAGTGAGTTTTGGACACGGCAGTCCAGAGAGGAGAACGTTTTTACCCTTCTCACACTATGTTTTGTAGGCAGCATTCGTATTTATAACAAGTACCAGTATAACTTGCAGGGTTACTTTGTATTTCTTTTGTAATGGTCCAGTTTTTCTGAGGTTCCAACCAGCAATGTAGAGACTGTGTAGAGAGGTCACCCAGTGCCTAAAGTCCGCCCATGGTGTGTTGTAGATATACATGTAGGCCACCCAGGAACCTACTGTCCATCCTCTAGTCTGTGAAGTTGTAAAGCCAGCGGCGAGACAGGAATTTGCAACAACAACAACAGATTCTGACTATTTGTATATTTAGTGTACTGAATTTGTAAATTATCTTCAAAAAGTATTTGAGTTGTATTTCAACTAATTAGATAACAAATCCGCTCGACAATCTGTGACACATGGACGTTAAAATTATATAATCATAACTGAATATAACTTACCTAAATGTCTGTGAATGCCTCCCTCCGATGTTTTGTTTAATCGGACTTTCTGATCCCTATTATTCTTCCTCGTTATTGCCTCCTGTAGTTTCAGGCCGACATCGACACGTTAGAGTCTATCAAGAGATAATATGGTGTTAAAATTCTAAATCTATTCTTTCTTATTATTACGTTTTAAAATCAGATTGTGGGAAAAGGGCGTCAATATTTATTGTCAGTTGGGCATATAAACTTTACTCACTTTATTCTTGACTTAATTCTAGAGAAGTAGAGGTACAGTCAGTTACTCTGTCATTAATGGACAGGGTGTTATTTACGTTGTGATAATAAGCACGCTTATTGCGACATCTTTCTGAATTTCCGGTATAATCTGCACATGCATTCCACAATACTTCCATCGAAATCTCCTTCAATAGAAAATAAATTATAAATGCAGCACACAAAATAAAACAAAGAAGAAAATAAAAATGATCTTTCAAAGTTTAAACTTTTGGTTTTAGAATTAAACAAGGTCAATAGGTCAAAGTTTTTGGTATCCCATGAAAGGTCTTGCCATAAAGAATACATATGTTTAAAATATGAAAGTCCTAGTTTCTACCGTTCAAAAGTTGTGACCAAGGTTAACGTTTTTAAAAAGTAGTCAAACTCCAAGGTCAAGGTCAAAGGGTCAAAGTTCTTGGCATGCAATGAAAGGTCTTCTCACAAGGATTACATACGTTACGAAAGCCCTAGCCCTTACCGTTTAGTTATGGTCAAGGTTAAAGTTTTTTCAGAAGTACGTAAATCTGAAGGTCAGGGTCCAAAGAAAAGTTGTTGGTATTAAGGTGTTGCCTCAAAGAATACATGTGTGAAATATAAAAGTTTTTGTATCTACCGGTCAAAAGTTGTGACCAAGGTTATAATTTTTAAAAAGTAGTTAAAAGTCCAAGGTCAAGGTCAAAAGGTCAAAGTTCTTGGTATCCAATGAAAGGTCTTCTTACAAGAATAAAATGTATGAAGTATAAAAGCCGTAGCCCTTACCGTTCAAAAAATATGGTCAAGGATAAATTTTTTTCATAAGTACGTAAATTTCCAAGGTCAAGGTCAAAAGGTCAAAGTTGTTGGTATTCATTGAAAGGTCTTGTCACAAAGAATAAATATGTGAAATAAAAGTAGTACCTACCATTCAAAAGTTATGGCCAAAGTAAAAGTTTGGAATTTTTTAGTAAAAGTAGTTGAAACTCCAAGGTCAAGGTCAAAAGGTCAAATTTGGTGGTACCCAAAGAAAGGTCGTATCACAAGAAATACACATATGAAATATGAAAACTATAGCTCCACTAAATCAAAAGTTATGGGCAAGGTTAAAGTTTTTGTGACGGACGGACAGACAGACGGACCTCCATTTAACGGATTTGTAAAATATTTAATGTCCCCTTGCATTGCAACATGCTTGTTATATATATATATATATATAAATATATATATATATATATATATATATATATAAAGTATATATATATATATATATATATATATATATATATATATATATATATATATATATATATATATATATATATATAAAATTATATATATATATATATAAATTTTCAGGACATATAATGCCTGAATTCTTAGTTTTATGCATTATTGAAATATTTAATTCGGATGATTGTTCTATTTTTGTTTTTTGTTTGTTTGATTGACTGATTTTTATTTTTACTAAATAATACTTTTATTCACCTCTCTTTGGAAAGTACTTTTTGTTTATATCAAATCTGATTCCACCTCTGAATATTTAGAGGTCTTTGTTTGCTCTGCTCCAAAATTTCTATTGACTTCTGTGCTTGCATGAAGGATATAGAGATAACGAACAGTATTGAATATCAAAGTCAATAAAACAATACAAAATAGGAGCAGAGCAAACACGGACCTCTAAAACATCAGATCAGGTGCCATGGAGGAGTGAGCATCTAGTCAGGATTTGACTCAATGATAAATTGTATTTAAAAAAATTTGCTGACAAGGTCATTATCTTTGCCTAACATAAAATGCTGCTAATCTGAATATTTTCTCTATTTTTTATTTTTAGGATACTGTGAAATAACAAACTTTCGTGGGGGCTTAATTTTCGTGGTTTTCATTGTATGAATAGACCCATGAATTTATGTCCACCACGAAATGCAATTTTTCACATATATTATTACAGAACCATTCTTCAACCAAGAAATCAAGTCCCCATGAAACAAATATATTTTCCTCAAATCACGAAAGTTTGACCTCTCGAAAATATGTGATTTTACATTACATTAGTTATTTCTTTATGCTTCCTTAATACATATTTTTGTAAATTTTATATATGGAAAAGTTGTACGGAAGCCCGTTGAGGCCAGTTCAGAGAAAGAAATATTCTTATTTATGTATTCTTATGCTTATAGGCAAGCTCATCGCAGCTTGTTTTTGCTAATTTTGTACAAGTCAAATAAAACACTTTCATAGAGATGAAGAATGTCATTTATTAAAATGACGGTATAAATGTGAACAATTTTACAAACAAGAAGGGGATCAGATTCACAAGCTTTGATTAGCAGTTACGTAAAATATGATAATGTCTGATCCCCCCCAAAACTGACTAGAAAAAGTATCTGTAAGACAAGACAATCAAAACATCATATGAAAAAATTAGCAAAAAGATGGCACATCAAAACAAAATAGGCCACAAGATGTGACATGCATGTCACATCCATGTTAGATGTGACATGCAGATCACATCCGCGCCATCCTATTCTTATTGCGTTTAAACGGAAAAGATTGCAATTAATCTCAATAATCAGTGCGTTTAAACGCAACGCAAATCATTGCGATTAATCGATATAATCATTGCATTTAAACGCTATAATTTTGCGATTAAACGCAATAATATTTTTGCGTTTTAACGCAATAATATTGCAATTAAACGCAATAATATTTTTGATTTTACGCATTAATTTTTGTGTTTAATCGCAATAATATTGCGATTAAACGCATTAATATTTTGCGATTAAACGCAATAATATTTTGCAATTAAACGCAATAATTTTGGTATTTAAAAGCAATGATTATCATTTATATTCATCTTTGAAGAGTGCAGTGGACCTGTGCATACTGATAATTTTTCTTTCTCTCTCGTACAGTAACTCATAGGCGTCGGAACCGGGGGTGCGGTTGGGGGTGTGTGGGCTAGGGGTTGCAAATATAAACATGATCTAGGCACTGAAAATTGGGGTTTACCTTTTTTTGTTTTAGCCCCCCCCCCCACTTTCAATTTGCTTCCGACGCCTATGTAACTTATTTAGAGAATTGTGAATTGTTTAACTTTATAGAATCAGATTATTCTGAACAAGCATTTTCTGAATGGTAAAATCATTGGTGTGGATTTAAAGAGGAGAAAGAAGTGTCGGTCTGTAAAATCAAAGACAACCTAAGAACGAAACATAGCTTAAACAGGCATAGTTTTCTATATTCCTGTTAAAGCTTTTGTCAGTTGCTTATTACAAACACAAATTACATTTTCTATATTGTTGTTTTTTTTCTACTTTTAAACTCTAAAACTATGCAAACAATTTTGAAGAATTTGGAATAAAAGACTGAAGAAGAACTAATAATGATTGAAAACGTATCACCCCACGTTTCGGTCACAAAGTTTAAACCATGTATAAAGGGGTTAAGGAAACGGTTGATGACATGTTTAGACTTAATATATATATGTACATGTACATGTTATGTATAAGTATATTTTACAACCTTTCCTTTGATCACAAACAGTACACCAGATAAGAATCTCTCATTAAGAAAAACAAATTTCAAAGTAGGTTAACCAATCTCAGACTGTACAACACAAGAGTGTTTTCCCTGTCTTCTGCACAAGATTCCAAGATATTTAGTGAACATCTGACATACTAGTGTAATTTTTTTTAGATAAGTTTCCTATTATGTCACAAAAGAATATTGCCTTGACATAGTTTGGAGACCATCTAATGTCTCATGGTCCATGCTTGTAATAAAATCATTAGTCACAAAGTTTAATAGTTTACTTTTAGGATCCATATATTAGTGATCAATTATGTATTCGCATTAATAAAAAGTGTTGTTTTTTTTTCAAATATTTGGTTTTATTTTGATATTTTTTTTAAATTCGATTATTACTATGCATAGATTTATATGTCAAAAGGATAAAGAAATGCTACGTAAAAGAGTAGAAATATTCTTACTTACTTCACAATGTGGGGGGGGGGGTTAGGCTTTTGAAAGGAAAACTCATTTATACTAGATTAACTGTTAGTTGACTACGCAATGATGGAAAAATTCAAATTTTGTTTTCTTTTTTTTTAAATCGAGCAAACCAAATTTCCTATTCAATGTTCTTTTTCTGAGCAAGCCATCCGTTTTACACTATGTGAAATATACACAACTTTCAAAGATACTGTTGAAGATGATTTAATCAAAAGAATTGTAAAACAAAATAGACATATCAGGATTTAAATGATCTAAATTGATTTTTTAAAACTTTGCAATTTTTAATATATTATATATCGATTAATCCATGTCGTTTTCCTCCAAAGCCTGTTCTGTCTGGGTTATTTCCACCCAGTCTACCTACGTCATATCTCTTTACATCCTAGGTCATTTCACTCCCAACACGAAAACAGTCAGTTTTTCATTAGATGAGAAATCATGTTTAATTAATTAATTATTTCCATTTTTAAGTATGAAGAGTTCTTTATATTAGTCTAGTACTCGTACATGTGTACTTCAATTATTTAAATAAGTCTTTGTATAAGTCAAAAATTTTTTAAACTTTGCTTGGTAAAAAAAACTTACCACCACAGGCACCTGACGTTACTCATTTTCTTATAATAAAAGAATATATACTTTATTCCTAATAATTTGACGTTATTTATTTTTCTTTTAATAAAAAAATATTCCCTCTACCTAATAATACACTGTATTGATAGGTAGGGGATATATTTTTTTTATTAAAAGGATAATAAGCAACGTCAGTTGCCTGTGTTTATCACTTAGGTTGGAGTTTAGTAATTTAATTTTTGCGGAAATGGTTCATACTACAAAGCAGAGACAAATATGGTTTTATGTGTTTCTGTCCAAAGTCAAGGTGAAGAGTTCAAATACAAATTGGTACCTAAAGAAAGTTCTTGTCACAAGGAATACAAATGTGAGATATGAGAAACATATATCCAACCAATTAAAAGTTACAATTTTTTGCAGAAAACAGATAGACAATCAGGCAGATAAGGCAAAAACAATATACCCTGAATCTTCAATTCATAAAAATAAAAGATTGCTTAATTTTAAGTTAATATCCCATTTTCCAATAGACTCTAGCTAGTGATATTTTATTCACTAGAGAGACGTGGAGTATGTGATTCGGGTCTTGGTATAAGCTTTCAAAGTTCCAGATACTATGCAACATAATTGGTACTAAAAGTCCATCATTGAATACACTTTCCGTTGAAAACGTGAAGAATACTGGATTAGAAAGCTAGGCACAGTCTTTTCATATTGTAGCAATGCCAATAATGTCCCTGACACAGCCAACAAACAAGACATTGATTTCGTAAGTACATTTTAATGTGACATAAATGGGTTAAAATAAAAAGAAAATGCTGACTAAAAGAATTGAAAGAATGGAAATTTACGAAGCATTGTACATTTCCATTCCACTGACTTGATGCCCCGGGAAATCGATGCTTTAGCTGTTGGGAGTTTTATCTTTTAGTTGGCGAAAATTACATCCAGTTGTAAAAATTGAGAAAATTTATAAACTGACCTTTTAAGGAATCATGAAGGAGAAAACAACTGGAAATATAAATTTATTGGTATTAAATGGGGGAACGTGAAATGCTCACGAACACCTTTCGTTAAATATCACAGATAATATTTCATGTCTGTCTCTTGATTTATTTATATTGGTCTTGATTACTGTTCGCCATCTCCATATGTTTCATTATATTTACATCCACTGAATATTTCCTCCTTCATTTCTTAAGAAAACCATTGCAATTTATCAGTTCATGGACAACAGATTTCTTAATAATCAGTGCCTGTTCCATCAATGAAACGTACTATATTTATAAAAAAAACTTATTACGAATGTAATAAATCAATTCAGTCTTCTTATTCAATATAATGGTGCAAACAGGACTTCAACATACGTATTTTAGAAAACATATCCTTATAATATGTTTCGGGGATCCAACTAACAGAACCTAGAAGAAAAGCCTGGATTGAAGCCACGGGCACTTGTTTCTTTAGTCCATGGTATAATAATAACACAAGGTCTCTAATTCCGAATTACACTCAGTATACTCCCCTTCTTAGCTGCAGAACTATAGCGTTATGGTTTTATATATTAGTCTTTGATCATTATGGTCAAAGACTAATATATAAAACCATAACACTACAGTTCTGCAGCTATCCCCTCCTCAGAAACGCGTTTGCTTTAAAGTCGCGGGTTTGAATTCTTTCCTATTCAATGTTCTTTTTCTGAGTAAGCCATCAGTTTTACACTATGTGAAATATGTACAACTTTCAAAGAAACTGTTGAAGATGATTTAATCAGAAGAATTGTAAAACAAAACAGACATATCAGGATTCAAATGATCTAAATTGATTTTTTTAAAACTTTGCAATTTTTAATATAGTATATATCGATTAATCCAGGTCGTTTTCCTCCAATGCCTGTTCTGTCTGGGTTATTTCCACCCAGTCTACCTACGTCATATCTCTTTACATCCTAGGTCATTTCACTCCCAACACGAAAACAGTCAGTTTTTCATTAGATGAGAAATCATGTTTAATTAATTAATTATTTCCATTTTTAAGTATGAAAAGTTCTTTATATTAGTCTAGTAATCGTACATGTGTACTTCAATTATTTGAATAAGTCTTTGTATAAGTTAAAAAAATTCTAAACTTTGCTTGGTAAAAAGACTTATCACCACAGGCACCTGACGTTACTCATTTTCTTATAATAAAAGAATATATATAACTTATTCCTAATAATTTGACGTTATTTATTTTTCTTTTAATAAAAAAATATTCCCTTTACCTAATAATACACTGTATTGATAGGTAGGGAATATATTTTTTTATTAAAAGGAAAATAAGCAACGTCAGGTGCCTGTGTTTATCACTTAGGTTGGAGTTTAGTAATTTAATTTTTGCGGAAATGGTTCATACTACAAAGCAGAGACAAATATGGTTTTATGTGTCTCTGTCCAAAGTCAAGGTGAAGAGTTAAAATACACGTTGGTACCTAAAGAAAGTTCTTGTCACAAGGAATACAAATGTGAGATATGAGAAACATAACTCCAACCAATTAAAAGTTACAAACTTTGGCGGAAAACATACAAACAATCAGGCAGACAAGGCAAAAACAATATATACCCTGAATCTTCAATTCATAAAAATAAAAGATTGCTTAATTTTAAGTTAATATCCCATTATATCATATACCTAGTAGTGTATCAGCCCTGATACAGGCGTTTTGGACTAGGCGAGACAGCGCCTCGGAAGTAGGGCTGTCTCGCCCTCAGGGCTGAGATATCTCTGTCTCGGCCCGTCGTCAAGGGGCTGTCTCGCCCTCAAATTTCAATCCATTATTTCTGTTTAATTTGTGTGAATTAAGAGTAAAATTCATATTTAAGTATTAAAGAGAAACATTATATATCGAAAAATTTAACCAGAATCTTTAAAAAATATTTATTTCTATTAGAGAAAATTGTTTTAAAAAGTGCGCCAAATGATAGCACTTGTGACGTAAGAGAGGTAACTTTTGTTTACTTCTAGGACAGCAACAAGTCATGTTTTGAAAAAATGGACGTTTATTTGCTTTGACAGTAAGACAATATCAAGTTTTCATTTATCAAATGTGCCGTTTTTAATTTAATATATATGGAAAACAAAACAAACAGTTACTATAAATCTCAGACTTATATTTCTTTGAACGATTCGTTGAAGAAGTTGTACTCCCGGTTCGATCCAAAGTGAAAGTAGAATATTTTTTAGTTTGGAACCTTTTAAATCTTTGTTATCTAACAATATGTCTAATGTGCTTCGAAATGAAATGTTTCAAAACACTATTCTTTTCAATGACCAGACCATGCAAATCTTTCTCGTAAATTATTATTCACCGTCAAGCAACATATCAGGAACATCGAAATAAAGAAAAATAACTCCAATTTTCTTACGACAATAAATGAACTTTTTGATCGAAAAATAAATATTAAAATTTTTGTTCTTTTCTTTGGTTTTAGTTATATGATATAAACAACATCACACTGCTGTTTTGATCTCGGCCCTGGTATCAGCCCTCGGATGGTCTCGGCCCGCGCCCTCCGGGCTTGGGCCGAAACCAACAGCTCGGGCTGATACCAGGGCCGAGATCAAAACAGCAGTGTGATATTCTATATTTCCAATAGACTCTAGCTAGTGATATTTTATTCACTAGAGAGACGTGGAGTATGTGATTCCGGTTTTGGTATAAGCTTTCCAAGTTCCAGATACTATGCACCATAATCAGTACTAAAAGTCCATCATTGAATACACCTTTCCGTTGAAAACGTGCAGAATACTGGATTAGAAAGCTAGGCAAAGTCTTTTCATATTGTAGCAATGCCAATAATGTCCCTGACACACCCAACAAACAAGACAGGGATTTCTTAAGTAAATTTTAATGTGACATAAATGGGTTAAAATAAAAAGAAAATGCTGACTAAAAGAATTGAAAGAATGGAAATTTACGAAGCATTGAACATTTCCATTCCACTGACTTGATGCCCCGGGAAATCGATGCTTTAGCTGTTGGGCGTTTTATCTTTTAGTTGGCGAAAATTACATCCAGTTGTAAAAATCAAGAAAAATTATAAACTGACCTTTTAAGGAATCATGAAGGAGAAAACAACTGGAAATATAAATTTATTGGTATTAAATGGGGGAACGTGAAATGCTCACGAACACCTTTCGTTAAATATCGCAGATAATATTTCATGTCTGTCTCTTGATTTATTTATATTGATCTTGATTACTGTTCACTATCTCCATATGTTTCATTATATTTACATCCACTGAATATTTCCTCCTTCATTTCTTAAGAAAACCTTTGCAATTTATCAGTTCATGGACAACAGATTTCTTAATAATCAATGCCTGTGCCATCAATGAAACGTACTATATTTAAAAAAAAAACTTATTACGAATGTAATAAATCAATTCAGTCTTCTTATTCAATATCATGGTGCAAACAGGACTTCAACATACGTATTTTAGAAAACATATCCTTATAATATGTTTCGGGGACCCAACTAACAGAAACTAGAAGAAAAGCCTGGATTGAAACCACGGGCACTTGTTTCTTTAGTCCATGGTATAATAATAACACAAGGTCTCTAATTCCGAATTACACTCAGTATACTCCCCTTCTTAGCTGCAGAACTATAGCGTTATGGTTTTATATATTAGTCTTTGACCATTATGGTCAAAGACTAATATATAAAACCATAACGCTACAGTTCTGCACTATCCCCTCCTCAGAAACGCGTTTGCTTTAAAGTCGCGGGTTTGAATTCAAATTTCCTATTCAATGTTCTTTTTCTGAGTAAGCCATCAGTTTTACACTATGTGAAATATGTACAACTTTCAAAGAAACTGTTGAAGATGATTTAATCAGAAGAATTGTAAAACAAAACAGACATATCAGGATTCAAATGATCTAAATTGATTTTTTACAACTTTGCAATTTTTAATATATTATATATCGATTAATCCAGGTCGTTTTCCTCCAATGCCTGTTCTGTCTGGGTTATTTCCACCCAGTCTACCTACGTCATATCTCTTTACATTCTAGGTCATTTCACTCCCAACACGAAAACAGTCAGTTTTTCATTAGATGAGAAATCATGTTTAATTAATTAATTATTTCCATTTTTAAGTATGAAGAGTTCTTTATATTAGTCTAGTACTCGTACATGTGTACTTCAATTATTTGAATAAGTCTTTGTATAAGTTAAAAAAATTCTAAACTTTGCTTGGTAAAAAAACTTATCACCACAGGCACCTGACGTTACTCATTTTCTTATAATAAAAGAATATATATAACTTATTCCTAATAATTTGACGTTATTTATTTTTCTTTTAATAAAAAAATATTCCCTTTACCTAATAATACACTGTATTGATAGGTAGGGAATATATTTTTTTATTAAAAGGAAAATAAGCAACGTCAGATGCCTGTGTTTATCACTTAGGTTGGAGTTTAGTAATTTAATTTTTGCGGAAATGGTTCATACTACAAAGCAGAGACAAATATGGTTTTATGTGTCTCTGTTCAAAGTCAAGGTGAAGAGTTAAAATACACGTTGGTACCTAAAGAAAGTTCTTGTCACAAGGAATACAAATTTGAGATATGAGAAACATATCTCCAATCAATTAAAAGTTACAAACTTTGGCGGAAAACATACAAACAATCAGGCAGACAAGGCAAAAACAATATATACCCTGAATCTTCAATTCAGAAAAATAAAAGATTGCTTAATTTTAAGTTAATATCCCATTTTCCAATAAACTCTAGCTAGTGATATTTTATTCACTAGAGAGACGTGGAGTATGTGATTCGGGTCTTGGTATAAGCTTTCCAAGTTCCAGATACTATGCACCATAATCAGTACTAAAAGTCCATCATTGAATACACCTTTCCGTTGAAAACGTGCAGAATACTGGATTAGAAAGCTAGGCAAAGTCTTTTCATATTGTAGCAATGCCAATAATGTCCCTGACACACCTAACAAACAAGACAGTGATTTCTTAAGTAAATTTTAATGTGACATAAATGGGTTAAAATAAAAAGAAAATGCTGACTAAAAGAATTGAAAGAAGTGAAATTTACGAAGCATTGAACATTTCCATTCCACTGACTTGATGCCCCGGGAAATCGATGCTTTAGCTGTTGGGCGTTTTATCTTTTAGTTGGCGAAAATTACATCCAGTTGTAAAAATCGAGAAAAATTACAAACTGACCTTTTAAGGAATCATCAAGGAGAAAACAACTGGAAATATAAATTTATTGGTATTAAATGGGGGAACGTGAAATGCTCACGAACACCTTTCGTTAAATATCACAGATAATATTTCATGTCTGTCTCTTGATTTATTTATATTGATCTTGATTACTGTTCACCATCTCCATATGTTTCATTATATTTACATCCACTGAATATTTCCTCCTTCATTTCTTGAGACAATCATTGCAATTTATCAATTCATGGACAACATTAGGCATATCACCTGTAACAGACTTCTTAATCAGTGCCTGTTCCATCAATGAAACGTACTATTTAAAAAACTTATTACGAATGTAATAAAGCAATTCAGTTTTCTTATTCAATAACGTGGTGCAAACAGGACTACAACATACGTATTTTAGAAAACATTCCCTAATAATACAGTATGTTTCGGGGACCCAACTAACAGAACCTAGAAGAAAAGCCTGGATTGAAGCCACGGGCACTTGTTTCTTTAGTCCATGGTATAATAATAACACAAGGTCTCTAACTCCGAATTACACTCATTATACTCCCCTTCTTAGCTGCAGAACTATAGCGTTATGGTTTTATATATTAGTCTTTGACCAACAGTTCTGCAGCTATCCCCTCCTCAGAAACGCGTTAGCTTTAAAGTCGCGGGTTTGAATTCACTGCGGGACATGGAAACTGGTTCATCCATCAGATGATCGGATGGATGATCGAGCTCCCGTGATACAGTACATGTAGGTGTTGGGACAAAAAAGATTCCAATGGCACCGACCGCCGAGTAATTGTATAGGTATAGACTTGTAGCCTTCCACTGCAGTGTTGAAGTCACCATATGATTGAAAAACTCTCGACCAGACGTTGAAACAATTATTTATTTAATGTGCAGCAATATAACTAGACTAAACTAGAGGTACTGTGAGCAATGAGCTCACTAAATGATTTTTTTTTCTCATAAAATTTAATTCCGTGGTATGAAAGAAGTTGCGGATAAGAAATGGGTACCCCAAAGCGTAACACTACACTACGCTATGCTACGCTACCCTATGCTACGCTACCCTACCCTACCCTGTTATATCATGATTGAATATGTATTGTATTTTCAGGGCTATTTTCTTGTAAGATGACTCCTTGAATAAACCAATGTGTAAAACGAACCCGCAGGTGTTTTGTGTATTAACAACCCCTGTAACATATACATGGGATAAAAAAATCTCCCATGATTTGAAGTTGGATATAATTTTTATCCAACGAGTTGTGTGATATTTATTCCCGAGCCTTAACCTCCCATGATTTGTAGTTGGATATGATTTTTATCCAACTCGTTGTGTGTTTTATATCCCCTCGCCTTGGCAAGGCTCGAGAATAAATATCACACAACTCGTTGGATAAAAATTATATCCAACTACAAATCATGGGAGATACTATACTATACTATACTATACTATACTATACTATACTATACTATACTATACTATACTATACTATACTATACTATACTATACTTTTCAAGTGGGGGTATAAATATTGGATTTTTGCACTAACTGGTGTCCGTATATCGCTTTACACGGATGATGTTAAGTAATGTCCTAGAAAATATCACCCGTTCTTAAAAGTTCTCTAGTTATGTGGGCATCGTGATAGTGTTATGTCATTAATTAAAAATACAGGCGATATATTAACGACAATCCATCGAAACGCTTCATTCTAAATTAAAAACCGGTAAGTCGTCTTTTTTGTTGCTGGTCTGAATTTATTTGTATACATGACTTAATTAGGCTAATATAACTTATTTACTGATGATCTATTTTTTGTAATCTATTTGTATGAAAAGTATATGATAAACAGCAAAAGAAGACGGTACAGAAGATTAGAAATCGTCAAATTTAACAAACCACAATTAAAACATTATAATGTAATCAGCTCAAGGGGTCTGAGTGTCATTTATAAAATATTATTAATTTTGTAAGAAATATGGGTCATACAACATGTACAAGGACCTGAAAATAATTGATATATATATATGATTAACTTAGATATCAATAACATTGTATTTATTTCGTACTGACAGTAATATACAGTATATTTAAAAGAGGATATTGTTTACATTGGCATCGAATAATTCTTATGGAACACTGTTCTCATCACAATTACACACAAAGAGATTAGTCTCGTTCTACTTTCGAGTTGTGTGTATGTACATTATCATATTTCATATGTTTACGATTAATTCAGATTTACTCCCTTTATTATTTAAAAATAGATTGACTTGATTTTAATTTGATAATATTGATAACATGGAAAAGGACAGTTAGACGAACATATACTCACCGTCAATAGAAACGCAACACTCTAATTTTAGGGGGTAAAAGTATATACGGAATATAACTATTTACCAAACAAGTTAGGACATCTTTTACTTTCCAAATCAGTTATTTAACGGTTGAATGATTTTCATTCAATTACCGAAAGTTGATTTTTTAGCCCTCGTAACAGATAACTTTTAAATAAACATCCCCCCTTCCGACATTAAATTAAAACATGCTAGTCCGCCCTGTACAACATACGCAGTCCGATTTCTACAATGCATTAGGTTTATTAGTCTTTATCTGAGCAAAATAAATATTTTTGGGCATTTTTAAATGCCTTTTTTCAGATAGTGAGGTCGAATTTTCTCTAACTTGGCGCAGTGTAGCAACCCTTATACTTCCGGTCGATGAACTGTCATTCATGCTTTTGAAACACATGAGCCCGAAAAGTCGTTATGTAGCGTATATTTGCATCTGTAGCTCTCCTTTTTCTTTATTTTGAGAATTTCCAGCATTATCGATGAAAATGCCTGCTTTAGTTAATTTTGAGGAAATACAGGAATCACATCCGGAAAAGAAAGAAATATATTTTCCCGGGATTTTAGTACAATACTTATGATTAATAGGTACAAAACCTTAAAAACCCAAAATATTGTCAAATATTTTATCAAAAATGCTAATATTTGATTTCTGTTAAGAAGGCTAAAATCAACTTCAGGTAATGGAATAAAAATCATTCATCCGTTAAATAACTGATTTGGCAAAGTTAAAGAAGTCCTAATTTTTTTGGTAAATAATTATATCCTGTACATAATTTTTCACCCAAAAATTAGGGTGTTGCGTTTCTATTGACGGTGAGTATATGATACTGATTAATTGTATACTTTTTTAATTGTGTATTTACCGTCATATCCAGTGAATCCGATTTTCGTGATACTTTTTATTCCATTTTACACACGGCATTCCAAAGTGATGTGCACAAAAAGTGATTATAAAAAGAATATAAAAAGGCTTCGCATTGAATATCATTAATATTATCAAGTCGTTTTCAGTTGTCTGCCACCTTGCAGAAAGTTGGAATAAAATTTATATTTTATACATATTCTATCAAATAATTTATCACTTTGGGGTGTTTAATAGATATCGGGTTTACATTCGTATAATGCATTGAGAAGTCAAAAGACAATCTTATTTTCTTACCAGCTGTTTGGACAAATAAAATCTGTTTCAGACGAAATCGTGGGAGAAATCAACTATATTACGGAATCTTGCAAACTACGTGTATTTTATGATAAGGCTGCATGGATAATATGTTTATTTTTTAATTTTTTGTTAGAAAAAATGGACGGTACAGATGAAGATCTTATTCGTCCCATATACAAAAACGGAAGGTATGAAAATCCGTTTGACACATGGGCAAATACACCTGGGTTTGGAAATCTCTTCAAACTGATGAGGAGTGAAGATTTCAGCAAAATACCCAATCAGCGGGTCTGTACTTATGTCAAGCTGACTTTTTTAAAAATAAGAATGAACATTCAAAAGATATATAGAAGCAGAGATTATAAAAGAAATTTAAAGAAACTTGGAGCTCTATATATTTATTTTTTGGAAAGGTGTGTGTGTGTGTATGTGTGTGTGTGTGAGAGAGAGAGAGAGAGAGAGAGAGAGAGAGAGAGAGAGAGAGAGAGAGAGAGAGAGAGAGAGAGGGTATGTGTGTGTGTGTTAGAAAACCATATGACAATGGCATGTAAAGATATTCTGTACTACATGTAGTACATTCTGAGTTTACGGAATTATCAACATTGGCTAGTTCTTAAAGTCTTTAATTCATCTGAAAAAAGATCATTCTACAGTAAAGTTTTACATTTAACCTTGCAAAGGAGCATATCTACAGTTACACCCCTTCTGTATTTCGGACCGACTAAACATAGGCTTGAAAAACAAAATTACCTTATTTCGTTCGTTTAGACCAATTGTGTCAAAATATATATATATTTTTTATTTTTTATTTTATAAATCATATAAAGAATACTATAATTGGTTTAAATTGTATGCTACGAACCAAACTCAAGTGCATTCAATTTTACGTCTATGGACCCGTCTTCCTTACTTCAAGAAAGGTCTATGTGAAAAAATCCGAAGTGTTGTGAGCTACCTTGAGGACAAATTAATTTTTTTTGGAAACGAAAATCTAAGGATAATACATACTATATATTACACGTGTGCAATAATTGACTATGTATTTTTTTTTTCATGAAAGGAGTTGGATAAAACCTTACCAGTGGAAACCCCTGATTTTGAAAAATTACGCAACCCTCCACAATCTGAGCTTCAGATAATGTGGATAGGCCATGCCAGCGTGTTGATACAGATGGACGGAGTTACTATTCTCACCGATCCAATATTTCGGGATAGGTGCTCCCCTGTACAGTTTATGGGACCAAAAAGATACCGTCCTCCACCCTGTAAAATAGAAGATCTACCACATATAGACGCTGTTATCATCAGTCATAACCACTACGATCACTTGGACTATGGTAGTGTGCAAAGCCTCAATTCCAAGTTCAGTGATAAGATCACTTGGTTTGTAGCGGCGGGAACGAAGGAATGGATGTTGAATGCAGGTTGTAAGAATGTGATTGAGTTGTCCTGGTGGGAAGAAGCGGAGTTACCTGGAAGATCAGATTTTAAGTTTGCTAGCGTCCCTTGTCAACATCGATGTGAACGTACACTATGGGATGCTATGAAGGTAAATTGTAAGAGTTTAAGGCAAAAAGGACAATTAAAAGGTAAACGTCAAACTGGCAAATAATCAAATAACTGGATTTTTTTCAGGGGTATACTTTATATAAACAAATAAACGGTGCAAAAAAAGTTTTTGAATCCAATTCATGAATAGTAACAAGTGCTAGAAATTGCTTAAACATTAACCCGTAGCAAATTTTCTTATGAATTTCTATACCTGCTAGGAAAGAATTATTTCTTTAAAAATCATTATATTCATTTGGATATGTTTCAGGCTCTCTGGTGTAGTTGGATAGTCAAGGGACCCACGAAGAGTTTCTACTTTGCCGGGGATACAGGCTACTGTTGTGGTTTCAAACAGATCGGAAGAAAGTACGGACCTATAGACTTCGCTGCAATCCCAATAGGAACCTACTATCCAAGGTAAGCTAAAAGGAATAGTTAATGAATCGGAGACAGTGTCCTTTGATTCATCAAGGAAATTGATCAAGTTGTACTCGTATATTGCATAAGTTGCTAACAAGACCCCTGACAATCAATCTCTCTCTCTCTTGCTCTCTCTCTCTCTCTCTCTCTCTCTCTCTCTCTCCTGGTATTCTAATCATGAAGATGAACACAATATTTTTATCATAAAGGTGGTTTATGAGACCCATGCATGTAGATCCGGAAGAGGCAGTGAAAATATTTGAAGACGTTGGAGCTAAGAATGCCTTGGGTATACATTGGGGAACGTTCAGGATGACAAGAGAGGTCCGTTATACTAACGTCAAACCTTTATTTTTGGATTTATTTGGTCTTATTTTCATATTGGTAGCCATTACAAGTGTTATTTGGTATGAACCACCCGATAGAGTTATATCTATCAAAAATAACTTTAATCTTTTTTTTGTATGTACAGTTTTATTTGGAACCTCGGACGAAGCTTGGTGAAGAGCTGGATAAGAAGAGCATAAGTAGAGACAAATTCTTCACACTCCGTCATGGTCTGGTGCACACAGTCGGAAAAGATATACCGGAACATTCCTAACTATGTCTCCAAGCGTTTAGTTAACCCATGACCTACAATAGAACACCTTCATCTTTTCACATACTATATGTAAAGATAATGATGATAATGACACTTCATTTGTTATAATTATTTATCAGTTTTAAAATTATTTTTATGAAAGACCTTTATATATTATGATGAGTTATATTACAGAAATTGTCCCTCTTTGGCATTTTTAAGAAAATAGTCAATGGTGTTTTTATGTTGTCTTTCGAGCATATATGTTTAAACTTCTGGATTTTTTATTTAGTATTTGTATATTATATTTGGGTTTAATACCTTTTTTACATTATGATAAAAATGTGATCCTCTTTACGAAGAACCATCTGGGAAGCTTTATGCATGTTCCATTCAAATTATTTTGACAATCAAAAAATTGTCTCAATGTTTTATTGTATCCATTAATAATTTAATTCTGGTTGTAACGCTGTATTTGATTGGATAAAAAAATTACTTCATATTGTTGAATAGATGATAGAAATAAGGAACTTAATACAAGATCAAGACTGTTATATGTAAAACATTGCAATTTCAAAAACTTGCCTTAAAAGTCAATCCGCCTGACGTTACATTCAAATTTTGTACAAATTGAAGTCATTTTGTTCGAACAATGCCCTCATTATCATGATCTGTCAAACAAAAGAAATTCAAATGCAATGTGTAAAATTAAATGAAAAACTAAGGCAATGAATTTTAAAAAATGTATACTTTATGTTTCATAAAAATATTCCCATTTTTGGAATATCATCTTTGTTTTTATTTTCATCAGATTTTTATTAAGGTCTTTCGTCTTCACGAAAGACCTTATAGTTATTCTACTGTTTCTTATTAAGGTCTTCCGTCTTCAGCGGAAGACCTTCTTGTTATTCTTAGGTTTCTTTTCCACTATTTTTATTCTTTTTATTATTAATTTAAAACTATTTATTAAATGTCGATTTTTACTTTGGGGTACATGATATATATATTTTGTTGTTTTGAGATTTCCGCGATTTAGTGATTTTCAGAAATTAACATACCTCACGCATACTTTTTGAATGTACACCTGTTCATTGTTGAATAGATGATAGAAATAAGGAACTTAATACAAGATCAAGTCTGTTATATGTAAAACATTGCAATTTGAAATTTTTCACAAGCATATCTTTTTAAACGTTAATATTTTGTGAAGACATATGCAAAAGTTGTGAAGAATGTAGGATCTTGCAAAAGAGATATCAACCATCCTCTGCTGACATCAAGCCCACAATGCCCTCATTATCATGATCTGTCAAACAAAAGAAATTCAGTAGACAATGCAATGTGTAATTAATTGGATTAAATGAAAAACTGCCAGTCGGCACTTAATTTCAAACAAGAGGCAAATTTTGCATATTTTTGCTGTTCTTGACACCTGAGCACACTGGAAGCTTAAATCTTAATTTTCCGTCCCGTCGTCGTCACTTCCGGTCACCCCTTTCCAGGCCTTCAATAATCATTTGAACAAACCATTTTAGAATCCACACTACCTGAGGATGATTCCATATAAATATCACTTTTTAATTTTTTTTCAAAATTTTGTAGCTTTGAAGTACTTGAAAAGAAATTTTAAAAGGTTTCCCTATATATCCGATTTTGTAAAACTTGGGACAGCGGGACATTTTGGCCCCACCCTAATTTCAGGGGTAAAAGATATCATGAAACTTTGAACAAACTTGCATCTACACTACCTGAGGATGATTCCATGCATGAAAAAAGTATTTTCATCTTTTTTGTTTTCCCAGTTATTTTTGGAATAGAAGAAGATTTTAACTAAGATTTTTTATATATTCCTATGTAAAATTTGAAAATCATCCATTTTGGCCCCACCCTTGCGTTTGATTAAACGATTCTGACATAAGGATACATGAAATGTTAAAAACTACTTCGACTCTAACGTAGTAGTGAAATGGTTGGGGGAACAAACTTGTTTATATTATAATAGCTAATCAATGTAAATATTGTAATTAATTGGTCAATTGACAAAAGAATTATACAAGTATTATTGATAAATGATTTCATCTTTCCTGTTGCCAAAAGAAAGGCAGTGGTATTTTATCAATATGATATCTGAGAAGAAGATTTTTAAAGATTTTTCCTATATATTCCTATGTAAAAAATCGGATTGTGCAAAGTTGCTGTAGTTTGTGACTTGTTAAAATATAGTTGTGTGACGTTAGCTATAGGTTTGTCCAGAGAAGCCTTACAAAGTTAAATCATACTGTGGGGTATATTGTAGCTACTTGGCTAAGTTAAAACCTGTAATCTACACTACAGGTGTTAAAGGCTAAATCAAGAGGCACCACATATAGTCAGTTGTATAGTGAGGCAATTTCCTGGCCTAGTGGTATTAACTGAAGATATATAATTGTACAAAGAAGTCATTTTTTAAAAATGCCATTAATTTTTAACTGTATATATTCATGATTATCTCCCCTAAAACTGGAAAAGGGCGTGGCTAGAACGTTGCAATTGAGTGAACAAACTTAATTTCCGTTTCACTGCTTTAGTGTAACTACTTTGATATGTAATGTGTATAATGTGTTACATATACTTTCTTAACGTCGAAATAAAATAAAGGCGCTAAGAAGTTTTATTTTTGAAATTTAAAAGTATCATACCTATTTAATAGACAAAGAAAAGGCGACATACAACGACGACGACGAAATTATGAATGCTTTTTTATAATTCAACAGGTGAACTGTTGCAAAAGTATACACAAAGTATATTTAGAAGTACTCACAATAGCCTTAATGGCTAAGCGCGTGGGATAAAAATGTATACTTTAAAAAATGTTTCATAAAAATATTGACCAAATTTTGGAATATCGATTTTTCTTTGTTTTTATTTTCATCAGATTTTTATTTTTATAATAATTTTAGTTGAACTTGAATAATTTAAAAAAATTATTTGTTTAGAATACTGAAATAACAGTACTGAGTATTTTAATCAATAGCTTACATTTTCTAGAAAGTTTTACATTAGAATGTTTTATATGATTTTATCTATGTTTATTTTTGCGATTCAGCTAAGAGAGAGAGAGGGAGAGAATTAGAGAGAGAGATATTTCATAAAAGATAACAATTGAATTTGTGTTACCAAAGATTTAATTTTCGTTCATATCAATAGATTGTATTGTTGAACAATGTTGTAAGTCCTTTATAATAAAATATGGAGATAACAAACGTTATTTAAGCTTTAATTTTAAAATATAAACATAGGTAATCAGAGATTACAGAGCTCACCTCAACGAATGTTGTCTTTAAGTAAGGCAAAGTCACACAATTACCCACAAAAAGTGTACATCCAAAAATGCAAAATTTATGCAATTTTGATTTGATACTTTGGAATAGACCTATATAAAAACTTCAAACTAGTTCTTCATTATGAAAACGTAATTAAAATCCAGCATCTGAAGCAAGTTTGAGAGTTTTCATCCCTTGATGCATCATTTGTGCAAGTTTGGTTTAAATAAGCCTTATAGTTTCTTGGTAATAGACCTGCACCCATAACTTTTACGAGGTCCATTATCTGGAAAATGTATGTTGAATTCAGCATCTGACGCAAGTCCATTACTGCGCATCCTAAGATGTATCATCCATGCAAGTTTGCTCAACAAAGAGCTCAAAGTTACTTGGAAATGAAACCTGTATAAAAAACTAACCTTATCACTAATCCGGAAAATTTAGGTCAGATTCAGCATCCGAAGCCAGCCTAGTAGAATGCACCCTTAGATGTACCATCCATGCAAGTTTGGTCATTATAGAGCTCAGAGTTAGTTGGAAATGAATCCTGCACCAAAAACTTTAACCTGTTCACTCGTCCAGAAAATGTAGGTCAGATTCAGCATCCAAAGCAAGTCTGGTAGTATGCATCCTAAGATGTATCATCCATGCAAGTTTGGTCATTATAGGGCTCATAGTAACTTGGAAATGAAACCTGCACCAAAAACTTTAACCTGTTTACTCAACCGGAAAATGTAGGTCAGATTCAGCATCCGAAGCAAATCTGGTAGTATGCATCCTAAGATGTACCAGCCATGCAAGTTTGGTCATTATAGGACTCACAGTATCTTTGAAATGAAACCTGCACCAAAAACATTAACCTGTTTACTCAACCGGAAAATGTAGGTCAGATTCAGCATCCGAAGCAAATCTGGTAGTATGCATCCTAAGATGTACCAGCCATGCAAGTTTGGTCATTATAGGACTCACAGTATCTTTGAAATGAAACTTGCACCAAAAACTTTAACCTGTTTACTCGTCCAGAAAATGTAGGTCAGATTCAGCATCCGGAGCAAGTCTGGTAGTATGCATCCTTAGATGTATCATCCATGCAAGTTTGGTCACTATAGTGCTCATAGTTACTTGGAAAAGAGACCTGCACCCCCAAAAAAACATTAACCTGTTCACTCATGCGGAAAATGTAGGTCAGATTCAGCATCCGAAGTATGCCTGGCAGTGTGCATCCTAAGATGTACCATCCATGCAAGTTTGGTCAACATAGGGCTTATAGTTACTCGGAAATGAGACCTACACCAAAAACTGCACCAAAAATGTTAACCTGCTCCAAAAACATTAACCTGGTCATTCCTTTGCTGAAATTGCAGCATCTGAAACTTTGACTGGTACAATGAAACACACTAGAAACATCTTCCATGCATGTCTAATCAATATAGGACATAGAAGTACTTAAAAAGAAACTGCTCCAAAAACTTAACCTTAACCCGGGACGCAGACACCGACACCGACGCCGATGCCGAGGGTATTACATAAGCTCCCCCAACGTCGTTGAGGTGAGCTAAAAATAAAACAAATATGGATCCAATTATTCATGGACGTCCAAAATCTCCAGAGGAGGGATATTGTGCCCTAACGGAGTGATCAACCCTTGCCTACTGACACTCCCGATGTGTACTCCTTGGCCTGATCGAAACAGAAAAATTTAGAATGTACATAATAACCTCTATAATTTCTATGTAAAACGCCAGTTAGCATTTGCCTCAATGATAGTTTCTTAACATACTGGTATGATATTCAATCTGATAACTGAAAAATTATATTTTCTGAAGTGCTGTCTTTGTCACCAATGAAAGCGCAAGGCAGAAACTTGAATAATCAAACATTAGATCTAATACTAGTAAATGAAGAAAAAATAAAAATATGCCAACGTATACACGTAGCAAAAATGACAATACCAAAGGCAATTAAACGCATTACTATTCCTAATCGTCATATTTCATTTACGATAAAAAAAAATGTAGCAAACACAATCATACATCTTGAGTTTAAATTGAGTTTAAAATATAATGCAAATAAGGTTACGCACCAACAAAAATGTTAACATTGTTAGTATTAAACAGAATCCATATCTCAAAACTAAACTGTGTAATCGTGTGGTTACTTATGATTGTTGCCTGTCTTTGAAAGAGTTTCCTAGGCCTGACAAAATTGCTTAGTTGTAATGAATTGTCGATTAATTAATCGCGAATTATAAAGCCCTGATGATACATCTGTAAAAGTCCCTCAAAATGTTCCAATTAACCATGGTATATCCATCAGAACTTCGTATGGTGTCAAAATAAGATTTACATGCAAATATGCTTTTTAAATTCTTTTTAACTTCTTCAGAGATTTCTCATCTAAGTCGAGTGTTGCTGAAAATGATACAAAAGAATGCAATTACATTATCTGAGGATATTTTTGTGTCTTATTTAAAATCATAATTCGGAACCCTAAAAATACTGCATAATAGTAGATAAGAACATATTATTTTGTAAAAAAAAAAAAAAAAAAAAAAAAAAAAGGGGGGGGGAAAGAAACTAGGAAAAAAATAAGAACGTGTATCTAAAGCCCTGTTTAATTCTGCAGCACATAAAATTTTGAATTTATAACTATCGATACCCTTCACTTTTTCTAAATGAAATTTTACAAGAAAAAATCGTATGAATATAACATGCATGTTTTTTGTAATTTTACTTTAAAAAACGTACCTCATATCTTTTTTTCATTTGATACATCTTTCACAGAAGTCATCATGCTTAATTTGGAATTCTGGAAGTATTCTGTTTCTCATATCCAATGCTGGAATACCATTAAAACGTACGAATCCAATCTTTGACTAAAACCTTCATAAAATTGTAATTGTATATTATTCTGAAGATTGTGCAAATGATTGCGCCATAATGACCACTCTATTGAGAATGTTTTGGTAATTGAAAAAAAGAAAAGACAAAATGAAGAAAAACGATCGATCGAAAAAATCTGCAATAATTAAAAATCTCTAAACAAGTCATAATTAAAGCATGGAACTGGAAATGTTGGATCAGGTGTCGGCGGGGAGAAATAACCCCTTGTTTACCTTGTACACCACTTGAGTTTTATGTATTGATCAGTGTGACGGAATATTACATATTAATTAGTGGTTACTAGTTAATTCTACTGACGTATATCAAATAGGGAATCGCCTCACACGCTGTCGAGTTGCAAACGCCTAGCAATTATTCACTGAAAGAAATACCTTGTAATTTAATTAATTAGTGTGCCTCGTAAATTTTTTGTGACTAGTAACCATTCTGATTACTGGCTAATATAGTGAGTAGAAGGCGTCTCGTGGAGCGGGGGTCGTATTCGAGGGCTGTTCAATAAATAATGTCGTCGGTGCTCGGAAAGAAGCAAAAGACATTTTTCAATGATTTAGTCTTAATTAACTTAATATTTTCTTTAAATTAAAACACATGTCCCTAAAATTTTTTATCCAATTTCTGATTGTTTTAGAACTCATTTTTGGACATGACCCTTAATATAGTGGAAAAGGCAGATCTTATGATTTTCTGGACTCGTTTCTTCCTTTTGAAAGGTGTTTTTCAAGTTTGGAAAATGCAAAGTCAAAAGGCAAAAGATTTGGCGAATATTGTTAATGTGAAAAAAAAACTTTCTATTTATGCCAAAAACTCCTTTACTCATCATGACCTGTCATGAAGAAATTTAATGTAGTGGATTCCTGATTCTGTCCCTTTCTCTCATTAATCTTTCGATTTTTTTTTTCTTTTTTTTTTTTTTGCATAAAAGTTGCTTTCTAGACTCTTTACCTGGTCGTTGTTTACTTGCAAAATTATTTTGTTAAAGCACATTCTGATTGCACACACAAGTACTCTGAAGAGATGCTTGAGTTTCTGATTGACAATATGTATGTGGTTTTTGGAGACCAGGCATTCCAACAATCTATTGGAATTCCCATAGGTACCAATTGCGCTCCGTTATTAGAAGACCTATATTTATATGAAGCAGAATTTGTGCAAAATCTTATGCGTGAAAAGAAGAAAACACTTGCTATGGCCTTCAACTTGACACTTAGATATATCGACAACCTATTGTCAATTAACAATGGTAGTTTCCATTCCTACGTCGATCCGATATATCCTGGTGAGCTTGAGATAAAAGATACCACAGAGTTTGACACAACTTTTCATACTTAGATATTTTACTTGAAAAAGACGTTAATGGTAATCTACCAACCAAGCTATATGATAAACGTGATGGCTTTAACTTTTCTATCGTCAACTTCCCTTACTTATGCAGCAATATACCATCATCACCTGCATACGGAGTATATACACATCTGTCTCAGTTGATTCGATACGCAAGAGAATGCTCTACGTATGAACAATTTCTAAAATGAGGTAAATTGACAAGCAATTTGATGAAACAAGAATATCACCAGTCCCGTTTAAAATCATCATTTCTTAAATTCTATGGTCGATACAATGACCTTGTCAGCGAATACAATTTATCTTTGAGACAAATGCTGAATGACATTTTTCATACTAATTGTAATTCCAATATTTATACACTGAATTGACGACGAATTTTTCTGTTATTTCCTGATCATGACAAGGAGCACACGGCGGATGTGACCGGTCAGCAGGGGATGCTCACTCCTCCATGGCACCAGATCCCACCTCTGATGTTTCGAGGTCCATGTTTGCTCTGCTCCTGTTTTGCATTGTTTTATGGACTTTGATACTGAATACTGTTCGTTATCTCCATATCTTTCTACTCTCCCAGAAAATAAACTGCCTCCCCGAACACAAATTTCAACAAGACCACTAATATTTAAGAAAATTGCATCTAAATCTGTTTATGTGCTCTTGCAGTTCTTTGATCTTCTCATACCTTTGCTGTTTTTGTCAAGTACATCTTATTGTAAATTTTGTTTTGAGGGTTTTAAGCAATAGATTCAAATTTCATTATCTTTTTGAATTTCAAACAAACGTGGATAACTACTACAATTACTGATATTTTAAATTAATTGTTTAGATATTCTTACACGCTATCGTTTTCACTCATTTTTCAAAACATAGGGTGACTTTGAGTTCTAAGCTTTTTTTTTTACTGTCAAACGTTTCTTTAAAACAGTGCGAACTACTCCCGAAATGATGTCTTTGACATTTGCCATGTGTCAATCATACAGCATCAGTGATTATTTGTTGAAATTTGGCAAACAGTACATTAGTTGCATTTTTGATGCCCATTATATAATTTTTTATCATTGAAATCCACCTGCTCATTTGTCTATAAAACAGACATTGGTTGCTGTAAATATGACATATTTCAGTGAATATTTCTTTGTAATTCTTAACGTGTTTTACAGTAACTTTAATGAAGCGTTTAATTTCACTCTAGTTTACTGATTATTTACCATTCATTTTTAGTGCATTATCTCGAAAAGCCCTTGTTTTCCAGCTTCTAACAATGAAACTATGTGATGAAAAGTGGTCATATAAATTGTAATAAATTCATTAAAGATTCAATAATTCGAAAATATGATATCTGTGTTGTATGTCATCCAGTTCAGGGCATTTTTTATGGAACAATCCTTGTAGATACGAGATAACCTAGGGAAAATTACTTATATACTAAGTATTCTAGATTAACCAATGTCGTCTAGTAAATCTACCCAATACCTAGTAAAACCAGTTTTGATGCAGTAGTAGTATGGACAGTAACTTTACTAGCCTTCTTTGTGACTTTAACTAGTTTTTTTTCAGTGTTGTATAAAGCACGTCAGCCAAAACAAGACTCAATGGTTAGCTGAAGGGAAAAAGAAACATCCAATACACACTTTGCATTAAACAACTTATGCGTTGTCATCAAAAATATCACCAAGGAAAAACGCTTTTTCTCTAAATGATATACTACCAACCATATTGCCTTGATTCAAGAATGTTTTCAAATATGGTTGATTTCTCCTTTTAATGTGAAACATATGGAGATAACGAACAGTATTCAAGATTAAAAGTCAATAAAACAATACAAAGTAGGAGCAGAGCAAACACAGACATCTGAAACGTTAGAGGTGGGATCAGGTGCCATGGAGGATTGAGCATCCTCTGCTGACCGGTCACACCCACAGTATGATCCTTAACATGATCGGGAAACAACGGAAAAATCAATAAAGATTTAAAATATTCTCTTGGCAAATGAGAACATATGATTTTCATAAGATTTAACATAACTTCGATATGATTTGGTGCATAGCTAAATAAAATATGATACCACACTTCTTTATGTTCAATTTTGGCTGTTGATTTTTAGAGGTATGTACTCTAAGACAAGTTGTATGAAAATTAACCTGCAAAGCTATGTCTTTTATGGAAGTTTTAGCTAGTTTATGATTTATTAAAGGTATTTAAATTTAAAAAAGATTATCAGTTTACCAGAAAATTTTGAAAGTTCGGACCTACCTTGGACTCATTGGACTCAATGATAAATTGTATTTGCTGACAAGGCTGTTAATATTCTTGTTTCTTCAATTTGATTGTCGATAATTTACCTCGTTTTAAACACTGTACATATGTAGAGCATGCACTTGTGTATCGAATCAAATGAGAGATATAAACCCTGTATGCAGGTGATGAAGGTAAATAGATGAAGTTGACGGTTGAAGTCAGTCAGAGTCATCACGTTTAATACAGAGCTTTGTTGTTTGCTTGCCATTAATGTCTTTTTCAAGTAAAAGATCCAAATATGAAACAGGTCAAAATATGAAAAAGTTGTGTCAGACTCTGTGGTATCTTTTATCTCAAGCTTACCGGGATATATCGTATCGATATATGGAAATAACCATTGTTAATTGACAATAGCTAGGTCGTCGATATATGTAAATGTCGAGATGAAGGCCATGGCAAGTGTTTTCTTCTTTACATGCATAAGATTTTGCACAAATTTTGCTTCATATGAATACAAAAATACGTCTGCTAATAACAGAGCGCAATTGATACCCATGGAAATTCCAGTAGATTGTTGGAATGCCTGGTCTCCAAAAACCATATAGATATTATCAATCAGAAACACGTTCATCGTTTTGATTCAACTTCAGAGTATTTGTATGTGCAATCGGAATGTGTTTTAATTAACAAAATAATTTTTAAAATGACCAATGACCTGGTAAATAAATTTTCAAGGTCCGTTTTTATTGAAAAAAGAGCTGTCGATGATATCAAAAAGCCTGCACTTGAATTTATCGTAGGGAATAGTTGTGTATAAAGTTGAAAAGTCTTTTAAGATTTTGGACAAAGTCTTCTTCATATATAACAGGGTGCATGCAGTTACGATCAATCAATCAATTACCCTGAGTGCGGAGTAGTAGTATGGGAATAAATGTGCAGCCTTCCAGCAGCAAGATGTGGCGTCTCCATGAGTGAAAAAATCCTCGAGAGGGACGTTCGACAACAAACAAGCAAACCTCTGGTACCTCTCTCATATTTTAATATACATAATGGACAGACACAATTAGGACAAGGGCTAACTCTGGTCTCCTTGTAAAAATGAAACAACTGGACACCTTTATTAGATACTTTATGTGATGTAGGACAATGACTCCCTCTGGTCACTGTTTGATATACATGTATTAATAATTATATATGGATTGCTTTTGGTCAACTTCTAATGTAGCAGAACTCTTGTCTCAACATACTAGAAGTTGACAAAAAAAATCCTTATTTATAAAGATAACCCTTGGTAACCTTCTGATAGGATAACACAGATCCACGTGTTTACGTAACAACGGAGACCAGATCATTCTTAAAAAAATATATTTTCTGTTTCTTTTATTTCAATTGTATAGGCTTTACTATAGTATGATTTATTCTACCGCATACTGTGGTTGCTGTGGACTATATTTTGTAGCGGTGTAAAAGTGTGAAGTGTGTGTGAATAAACAGGTGACGTTAGGTTCTGGTTGAACAAACTTTTAATCCTTTTGTGATTTTAAGATTATCTTCAGAGTACCTTGAGTAGAAGCAGATTCCTCATAAGGTAATATTTGTTGATAAATCACAAGATATGCAAGTTTCCGAGTTCCATTTATAAAGAAGAAGCAAATTGTTATATTATGTTAAATGTTTCTTAAATTTGGCCTGTTGTTACTTCTTTGGAAGAAACCAAAAAAAAAATCCTGATTGAGTGTACAAATGTATATAATTGAATACCAATGTATAACTGACCTCCTTCCCAGGGTAGTGCCCTATCCCTAGTCACTGTGGGAAATAAACTTTCTGTAACATCCTGTTATTACAGACTACTTTTGAATTACCCGGGAGAGGAAGAGGACAAGAGATGGGTATATTTTCATCAACAGCCCAACTTGATATATTATTGTCGGGGATTGTTGTGATTTTATTACATCGAAACTTTCTGCAAGCGGTCAGAGCTGTCGATGTTCCTAGCTTACATGATACGCTTGGACTTAATACAAAGGGCGCGAATGAGTACACGCCACAATTCACTGGTACGCCATACGAAGTGGGGGTGATAGAAAACATTCCTATGGGATCCATTGTCTTCCAAGTTTTTGCTCAGGACGCCGACAGGGGAGAAAATGGAAGACTTAGCTACGTGCTGCTACAGGGAACTCAGAACTTTGAAGTTGGCGAGAATACTGGGCTCATTCAAACACGCTCTATCCTTGACCGCGAAGTGGCGGATCATGAGATGCTTTTGGTGGAGGTGCGTGACCATGGTACTCCCTATAAGTCTGCTGTGGTTAAGGTGCTTGTAAGTGGAATTTCTATTTTAGAAAATATAAAATTTTGCAAAAAACACTCTCATGTCTTTGGAGTATGATAAGCGGTATACTGCTGTAAATGTGCAAGTATGTTTCAGAATTTTCATTTTTATCCCGACGACCAAGAATGGGGCTCAAACATATAAATCTTTTCCCCATATCTCCAATTACACACAAAAAATAATCCTTCTGGAAATTATTGTAGATGTCCTTTGGATGTATAAATGTTAGGTTTCGCATTTTTCTCTTTTAACCGAAAGAGCGCTTAATTTGATGGTGTTGAATGTATTGTCTTTTCGTGTTTAATTCAAACGCTTTTGTAAATTCATAAAAAACATATTGTTCAAGATGTCTTTTCATATTTATCTCTCATTCAAGATTGGTAAAACTTGCGAAAATGTAAAAGGTATTTATTATGGATAAAACTAATACGTATTGATGCCACATTCGAAATTCAATTCGTGTAAATGATGTACAAATAAACTGAAGTCTTGGAATTATTTGAAGAACTGCTGGGCCAGGAAAAACTATTTATATCAAGCACTGACTAAAGATAGGGGTACTGTGAGCAAAATGATACCCGCACCTCTCTTATGATTACAACGGCAAAGTTTGTTTTGCAATGGGAGACCCGAAAGAATTGTAAGATGAAAAGTAAAATAAAAGGTGTATAATGGCATTATGTAATAATAAATATGTGAAAGTATCAGCATATTTTATTCAGTGATATAGGAGAAGTTGCGAATAAAAGATGGGTACCCGTCAATAATGCTGTATAGAAAAAAAAATGGCCGTGTCCATGTTTTGCTCTGAGAAATCCAAAAGATGTGTTCGATCAAAAAGTTAAATATGAGGTGCATAATGGCACTATATAACAAAGATTCTGAGAAAGTCATTAAATTTCATTCAGTAGTAAACGAGGAGTTGCGGATAAGAAATGGATGGATGGACAGACACCACAATCACTCAATACCCTCCCCCCCCCCCTCCCCGCTTGTCAAGCGGGGGTATGATAAATAACAAGCAGATGAAAACAGAATCATCTAACACGACTAGATCTTCTAAGCTACTATATTCTAATTATTGTTAATATTTAATATCTGTGGTGTCCAGATAGGGTCATTAGCTAAAGCTCAACATCGCCTTCAGAAAAAAACACGCCGTCGAGCTATCACAACACTATGGAATCCGGATAGGGCCACGCAGTTCACTATCGCATCATCGCACCATCGAGATTTGAGTCGATGGTACGATGACGCGATAGTGCGATGACGATGAAGCGATGGTGCGATAACGATGAAGCGATGACGCGATAGCGCGATGACGATGATACGATGGTGCGATGGCGATGATGCGATGGTACGATGAAGCGATAATGCGATGACGCGATGGCACGATAGCGATGCTGCGATGGTGCGATAAACACGATATAATCGCATCAACTATCGCGCCATCGCATCATCGCTATCGTGCCATCGCGTCATCGCATTATGCTTCATCGCGCCATCGCATCATCGTCATCGCGCTATCGCGCCATCGCATCAATCGCACTAACCATCGCTTCATCGTCATCGCATTATCGCGTCATCGCACCATCGACTCAAACCTCGATGGTGCGATGATGCGATAGTGAACTGCGTGGCCCTATCCGGATTCCATACAACACTGACGAACACGCTGCCACGCTAACACAAGTTCACACAACACGATGTCGCGCTAAACACAACATTTATTTATTATGCATGTAGACACTGTTAGAAAGAAAATTGCAATCTATGCTGCCGTCTTTCATCTATTTTATGTAAACTGTTTGTCTTGTGTTTTTTTTTCAGGTCCATATTTTGGACGTAAACGACAATGCGCCTGTATTCTCAAGGAACCTATACAGCAATTTAATATGGGCTGGTGATAGAGTAGGACAAGTTGCGATGGGCCAGATCACCGCAGTTGATGCTGATATAGGAAGAAACGCTGAATTAACTTACAGCTTTGTCCACTCAAATACCCCAACCTGCCATCATTTCTCCATTGATTCTCAGTCGGGTGTGATCAAGATCGCTCATAAGTTTAATGAAGGGGGTTCCCATATACCAGCCTGCAACACAAGCGTTGTTGTTACTGATGGAGGTGTGCCCCCGTTATCGTCGACAGCAGAAGTCATAATAGTGATTGTATCCAATAACGATATTATATAGATAAATCAAATTAATGTGTATGTTGTTTGTAAATGTGTGTTTCAGGATTGGCATACATGTACCTAGATTAAAATTGCAGTTTCCAGGCCTCTCTGTTCTTAAAGTCAGGCATGGACATTCGTACAAATACCCTGGTATGATTAATATTTGCTCCTTCTCATTCAAGGGCTGTTCAATAAGTATTGCCATCGGTGATCGAAAGGAAACAAAAAATGCTTTTCATTCCATCAATACTTTATTCTTAATGATTTCACTTAAATATTTTCTTTTATTTAAAACACATGTTCGTAAAATTTTTATTTAATTTTTGATTGTTTTTACGATGGCTGTTCAATAAATATTGCCCTGAGCTCTATGACATGCAAAATAGAAACCATACGACATTAAGCCTGACTTTCTCATGACTGAATCTTTAATTAATTGCAGTTTATGTGACCACTTTTCACCACATGGGTTCACTGTGAGAAGCTGGAAAATAAGGGCTATTCGAGACTGCATTATAGATGAATGGTAAAGAATCAGTAAACTAGAGCGAAATTAAACGCTTCATGAAAGCTGCTGTTAAACTTGTTAGGTATCCCAAAGAAATATTTACTGAAATATGTGAAATTTATTATAGTAACCAATGTTTGTTTTATACACACATGAGCAGGTGGATTTCAATGAACAAAATTGATATAATGGGCATCAAAAATGGGTACCGTCCTTGGCCACAAGGACTTACAACAACCGATGCACTGTTTGCCAAAATTGAACAAATATCACTGATGATGTTTGACCTCCTTAAGACACATAGCAAAATTGATAGGCATCATTTCAGGGGTAGTTTACACGTTTAAGAAATTAAACATTTGACAGTAAAATAGCTTAGTACTCAATGGTCACCCTATGTTTTGAAAAATGAGTGAAAACGACAACGTGTAAGAAAATCTAAACACTTATTTTTAAAAATCAAAAGCAGTACTTATTCACGTTTGTTTGGAATTCAAACAGATAATGAAACTTGCATCCATTGCTTTAAATCCTGAAACAAATTTGCAATAAGATGTACTTGACAAAGACGGCCAAGGTCTGAGAAGGGCAAAGAATTGCAAAAGCACAAAAATAGACTTAAATGCCATTTAAAAAAAAATAAGTAGTGGTCTTGTTGTTCAAATTCTTATTCGGGGAGGCAGTTCAATTTCTGGAGAAGTCTCGAAAGCAAATTTTTGCCAAAAAAATCGAAAAGTTTATGAGAGGATGGAACCAGAATTAGGAATCCACTACATTAAATTTCTGTAATACAGCGTCCAAACCAACACGCCATATAGAGTAAAGAACTTTTGGGGATTAACAGAAAGTTAAATTTTTATCACACCAACAATATTCGCCAGATCGTACACTGAGGACATTATTTATTCAACAGCCCTCGTAGAACACATTTTTGATTATAGCCCTAATGGTTTACTAGAATATGGCAGATCCTATGATTTCCTGTACTTAATTTTTTTTTCTGAACTGTGTTTTTTTTAAAGTTTGGGAAATGAAACAAGTCAAAGTTTGAAAGATCTGGCGAATATTGTTTGTGTGACAAAACATTAACTTTCTGTTTATCCCCCAAACTCCTTTACTCTTCATGGCGTGTGTGTTTGGACGCTGTCATGAAGTTGTAATAAAGTTGAAAAGTCGGTTTATAAGCTGTTGAAAATTTTAATTTTATGCTCTTATAATTCTTTGCTCTTCTTATACTCTTGATTTTGCTGTCAAGTGCATCTTATTGTAAAATTGATTTGTTTTGAGGGTTTAAAGTAATGAATTCAAGTTTCAAAGTCTTTCTGAATTTCAGACAAATTGGATAAGGACAATTTTTGATTTTTGAAAATAATTGTTTTGATTTCCTTACACGTTGTCGTTTTCACTCATTTTTCAAAACATGGGGTGGCCTTTGAGTATTAAGCTTTTTTCTGACAAGTGTTTCTTTAAAACATTGTGAACTATCCCCAAAATGATGTCTATCAAAGTTGTTATGTGTCTTAAAGTCAATCGAACATAATCAGTGATAATTTGTTGAATTTTCGCAAACGGTACAGTGACTGTTCACTTGTAAG
The DNA here is from genome assembly GCF_032062105.1 of Saccostrea cuccullata. Lineage (NCBI taxonomy): Eukaryota > Metazoa > Mollusca > Bivalvia > Ostreida > Ostreidae > Saccostrea > Saccostrea cuccullata. The sequence continues at coordinate 67,055 of NW_026919781.1, forward strand.
TCCTTGTCGCCAAGGACGGTACTCATTTTCGATGCCTGTTATACTAGCATCATTTTCTGTTAATTGAAATCCACCTGCTCATGTGTGTGTAAAACAAACATTGGTTACTGTAATAAATTTCACATATTTCAGTGAATATTTCTTTGGGATTTTTAACAAGTTTTACAGCAGCTTTAATGAAGCGTTTATTTTCGCTCTACTTTACTGATTCTTTACCATTCATTTTAAATGCAGTGTCTCGAATAGCCCTTGTTTTCCAGATCTCACAATGAAACTATGTGATGAAAAGTGGACACATAAACTGTTATCAATTCATTAAAGATTCAGTAATGAGAAAAATGTGAAGCTTAATGTCATATGATCTCAAATATGTACATCATCGAGCTCTTGACATTATTTATTGAACAGCCCTTGTAAACTGAGTCCTGTATCGCAGTATAAGTGTTGTCGCAGAAAAGATCCCTCCCTGCTCTATGGCCCCTAGTGCCGAGAAATTTGCAGCTCTCCATCGGCAAGTGGTGGCGTCTCAAAGTGAAATATAGCAGTATGTGTTTATGAGAAATGTCAGGGGTACTGAACAATAAAAAAACATTTTCGAAAAGTGTTGTTTATCAGATGTGGAAACTTGAATCCCCTGAGGTACTTAAGAAAATTTGAAAACACAAAATTTAACCAGAATCAGTAATATAAAAACGTACCTTTTGCCGTATTTTAAACAATGAAATATATGGAGATAACAAACAGTAAACTCTAAGGTTCATCACACAATACAAAACAGGAGCAGAGCACAACCCGTATATGTAGATGATAAAGGTTTATTGCTGCATAAGGAAAGGAAGTTGACGATTGAAAAGTTGGTCACCACGTTTTTCATAAAGCTTGATTACCATTAACGTCTTTTTCAAGTAAATTATCCAAATATGAAATAAATGTGTCAGACTCTTTGATATCTTTTATCTCAAGCTCACTGTGTTATATCGCATCGATATAAGAATGGAAATAATCATTGTTAATTGACAATTCGTCGTCAATGTATCTAAATGTCAATTTGAAGGCCACAAAAAGTGTTTTCTTCTTTTCACGTATAAGTTTTGGACAAATTATGCTTCATATGTGAATACAAAACTAGGTCTGTGATTAAAGGGGCGCATTTGGTACCCATGGGAATTCCAATAGATTGTTGGAAGATCTGGTCTCCAAAAACCAATAATTCGTCACGATAAACTTAATCTTAAGCTCTTTGCTACCATAGAAAGTTGCTATTTCAATAAAAATTGAACTCGTAAATCTTACTTACCTTATAATTGGTCATTTTGTTTTTAAAAAAAAATACATCCAATACATTCCCATTGTACACATAGTTGAACTTACTAGTAAATAAAAGGTTCAAGTCTTCCATTGCGCCACGTTGTTAGCAGATCAAGTTTTGCCACGTCACTCTTTTATTAAAAATTGAACTCGTATACTGAGTTTACTAACTTTATCATTATGATTGTTCATTTTGTAAAAACAAAAAGAAAAAATCCTGATTTCACACACAAGTACTCCAATGTTGATATTAGATAAAAGATGCTTGAATATCTTTTTTAGATGAAGTATTTCAACAATCTGTTGGAATTCCCATGGGTACCTATTGCGGTGTTAGCAAGCCTGTTTTTTCACATGAAGAAGAATTTATTCACGAACTTCTACATGACATGAAAAGAATAACTCTTGCTCCTGCCTTCAAATCAACATTTTGATTTATTGACGACGTTTCATGAATTGAAAATGTTTTCATTTCTACGCTGATTCGATATACTTCATTTGAACTAGGATTCGTGGCAGGTGTGACTTGTCAACAGGGGGATGCTTACGCCTCCTAGGCACCGGATCCCAGCTCTGGAATTTGCAGGGGACTGCGTTTTCTGCCCTCTTCATTGTATTGTTTATTTTTTTCAATCACTGTCCGTTTTCTTTGCCTTTTTTTAATACAAAATTTTTTTCACATAAGTGAGTGGGATTGGGCAGCAGGCAAAGCCTATTTTAGCCCTCTCCCTACAAGATCAAGATGAACACACAATATATCGATATGAAAATAAATATACAGACATAGTAACAAAGAAACAAGAGAAAAAAAAGTAGATAAAAAAAATTACAATGTAGAACCGGTTAGAAAGAGTTGGCATAAGTAACATACATGACAGTGTCAAATAAAACGTTTGGTTGCTGCGATGAAAGCATGTACTGCTTCAAATATTTGAATATTAATACCTAGTCCATGATTGGGACTACCATACAAAAGTAAATCAAGTTCATGAGTTTGATCACAATCAATAATATTTTGGATTGTTTGGAAAAGTACATTTCTTGGAGAGGTATACCTGGTATTTTGGACAAGCAAATAAAAATAATGATGAGCATCTTGAACAGAGTCAATACAGTATTCACACAATGGTGTTTCTGATAAAAATTGGTTATATAAGTCTGCCTTCAAATTACTTGCATTATTTCGCAACTGACAATGTATTATATTGTACTTTCGTTTTGCAAAATGATAAATTTCTTTACCTTTTTTACAAAAATAAAAATTTAAAAGACCTTTGAATGAAGATATACCAGGAGCATTTCTGACATAATCAGGCAAGATAATCCACAGTTTAACAGTTGATGGAAAGAAGCTTTCCATATATGATGTAGTTCTAACAGAAGGAATATTGAATTCTGCATCATTATTTCTAAGATTTTAGGGGTGGTTTGTAGGACGAAAAGGTTCAATCAGAGACTTAAAACGAAGGGACCGCCGACCCCTTCGTTTTAGGTCTATGGTTCAATCAAGTCATTTAAATATTTAGGTGAATAGCCATTTATGATTTTATATTTACATTTCCAATGTCTTTGTCCGAGGTAAAATTACAAATTGTAAATGTACTTTATTCCCCATCAATGTATGGGCGCGTTTCCAAAAAAAAAAAAAAAAAAAAAAAAAAAAAAACACGTGCAGGGCGGGACAAACAGCTAAACAGAAGCAGGGCTTGGAGCACGTGGATTGGCAGAATCAAAGCATGTAAATATAAGGAATAACTGTCTTATTTTTCAATTTCATGACGATGATCAATCGATTGGCTTGCGTGATAATTTTATGCATAAACGCCTTCGGCGTTTATGCAAATTATCACGCAACCCAATCGATTGATCACATCATGAAATCGAAAAATAAAACAGTTATTCCTTAAATAAAATAGTAGCAATTTACGTATTTATTCGTATGAATATTCCTCCTAGTCTGCAAAAGATCCCACCTTAATTCGTCATACAATTTTGATCTAGAGGAATTTGATCTTAAACCAGTAATGATTCTACCTGCTTCTACTTGGATATCTTCTAAAAGTTTTGCATCTTTTTCAGAACAATTGTCCCAGACAACGTCAGAATATTCTAATAAATGCAAAATATATCTTAACAAGTATTTTCCTTTTCACCTTATACTGAAGCATTCAGTCTTTTTGTAGGTTTTTCATGAATTAATTATAAATGCGATTTCTTCACCTTTAACATTTCAAACTTGTTTATTTACTGGGAAAGAACGTTAATGGAAACTTACCGAAAAATATCTTATGATTACAATGTAACATCTGATGATTTCAGTTTTCTGTCTTCAACGTCCTCTTTTGCGAAACAATATACATGCAGGTCTGTTTTCAAACAAGGCGATAAGGGTATAGTTGATTCGAATATTGACGGACCTTTTTTCATCTTTTTTTTTTTATTTTACACCAACTCAAAGGCCACACTGACTTTTCTAGGGATTAGTCCGTTTGCTTGATCATTACAAAGAATACACATTGATGACAAATGAAACACAGCAGGTGCTTCCGTGTACTTATCTCATCAAATCTTAGAACTGTAGGCCTATAGTTTTATACTTTGATTATGACTTGTTGTGGTCAAAGTCTAATAGACATAGGAAATAGTCGGGTAACGGACAGTTTACAGAGGTCTCAACTTTGACCTTAAATTCTTATCTCTTGGATTGTCATCTGATTAATCTTCTATGATATAAAACCACAACGCTGCAGTTCTGCAACTAACTCATTGTTTTCAAAAGTTTTTTTTCCGGGGGTGGGGGGGTCCTTCTTGCAATTTTCTTTAAAATGAATTTGAGCATGATATATGGCGCCGCTGGAGGGCCAGGTAAAAATTGATATATTTTTTTTTCAGACGAATTAGATATTCGTTCGGACAAATTAGAAATTCGTCAGGACGAATTATAGTTATTTGTTAAAAAAAAAAATACCACTCATTAATAACAATTAAAACCACAGACAAAAAACAAGAACATTATTTTATGTCTCTCATGTTAAAACACAATATCATGTACGTGTAATATTATATTAAACACTTAAAACTGTGTGCGTGTTTTTGATTGCTGTCTGGGTAAGCAGTAAGAGAACAAGAGAATGTTTCACCTGTGTGAAGTCAGAGTGTTTTGACACGAGTTTTCTCCCTTTATACGGAGCTAAATTATCAAAATCACGAAGAACAATGATGCATTTACATTTATTTGTTGTGTATTTTATTTTCCAGGTGTTTATTTGAAACTTTTTTTTCGCTTGTTTGGTAAATATTTATGTATATTTGTTTGTGTTTATATTCTTACCTGTGTACAGGTAAAAAAAAAATCAGCACTATAAAGCCTTTCAAAAAAAAACCATATCGATTTGGAGGCTGTTGTATTTGCCTCCCCAATTTTAAGATATACATAAATTTCTTAATTTAATCAAAAGCAAGTTCATTGTAACACTAACTCTATGTTTAGAAGAGTAGATACCACTATTGGATACAACTATTCTGGTCAACATACGATTTTTCACACCTAATTACGCGTAGTAATTCTCGTACGAGGGAGGTGAAAACAAGCGCATGTCACCCTCATTGAAATCAAAGCACTTCGCCAAAGGATAAGCGATACTTAGATTTTGTCTGTGTCCAGCACGTTAAGAAAATGGTAACTTAAAAATTTAGAATCAGGGAATATCGACAAGGATGGAACACGTTTAATGTATGAAATTTTTCCAGTGTGTAATGAATCGAAAATGTGTTAATTTTCAGGATTCACCTGTGTCGCATTTCTTGAATAGAATTCAAGAGAAAGAAAAATGGGTGTCGATGCGTCAGTGACGACCCGACCTATAATTTGGTTGTGGGGATTTTCTGTGATTTTTGTGCACGTTGCAGAGGTGGCGAGTGTGAGTGTAAGTGTTCAATGGAATGATATTCCGATAGAAGGAAAGGAAATTTTTAATGTGTCGAGCGCCGACAGAAATTGGAATTATAGACATGATAAAATTTATAACTCCAAAAACCGAAGTAGGGGGTCGGTTGTAGAAATAAGAAATGGTGCTGTTATAATGAAATCTAGTGTTCCTTGTGATAAAATAGAAAATCCTTTAGAAATCCGGATTTTATCCTCAAGGGACAATAACAATGCAAAAATTGTGTCTTTGTTTCCATTGAAAATCAGCATACAAGGCAAAAACTGTCTCATACCAAAACATAGAAAAACCCATAGAAGGAGGCAGAGAAATGAAAAATATCGTATCATTGTAAAAAGCAAAAACTTTCATTTTAATTGGTGCTTTCGTAAACATGAATCTGTGCTCAATATTGGGGCATTATTGCCAAGATCACTACACAAATGTGACAAAGTTAATTTTCATCCAAAAGATCCATTATCATTGATAGCTTTTGATCAGAAAGACCGGTCATTGTATGCACTTCAAAAATTTTGTACTCCATCTTCACGGTTTTCAGTATCTGGTCATTTAAATGTTAAGTGCTCCAAAGCATCACAAGTCGAAGAAATCCCAGTGAAAATAATATTCCAGAACCTGCTTGAGTTTCAACATGAGTCCTTACCTTCGTCCAATCCAAATCATCACATACGACTTCGAAGACAAGTGATAAACACGGCTCCAAAATTTCCACAAGTCACCTACTCTGCCAGTGTACAGGAAAAACAGAACCCTGGATACCACGTGATAACGGTGACAGCGACAGATAGTGACAGCGGCGACAACAGTGTCATCACCTATAGCATGACTGCCCAGAATGACCAGCGAAGCAAGGACATGTTTGCCATAAACCCAGTGACCGGTCTGGTCAACACCACCGTGATGTTGGATCGGGAGCTGATTCCAAGACACACCTTTGCAATATATGCTACCGATAATGGATACCCTCAGCTGTCTGCTATGGCTTTACTTACCATCACTGTTTTAGACATTAACGACAATGATCCAAAGTTTGAGCAAAGCGTTTATTATCAGGAAGTGGCAGAAAATCTGCCAGTTTCCTCTACCATCATGACAATTAAGGCCACAGATTCTGATGAAGGAAGAAATGCCGAGATACGATATCGCATCATAGAAAATCAGCAGTCATCAGCTTTCATGATAGAGCCTGTGACAGGTACAATAACAACCCGGGCTGTACTAGATCGTGAAAGTAATGCCTCGTACCAGATTCTAGTTCAAGCCACTGACCAAGGTGACGTAGCAAACAGGCGATCCTCCACAGCAACTGTTAACATTGCTGTGTTGGACGAAAATGACAATTATCCACAATTTTCACAGAAAACATATCTTGTGAATGTATCGGAGGACTATAACTTCAACATGAACCTTGCAATTGCTAAAGTGAGTGCAACAGACAGAGACCTTGACAAAAATGGCCAGATAACTTACAACATTTTTGGGGGTAATACCTTCGACACTTTCAGAATTGATCCAGCGACTGGTGAAATCTCAGTTCAGAAGCAGTTGGATTATGAAACAACTGAAGAATACAGGTTATCCATTCAAGCTCAGGACCAGGGTGAACCACCCAAGACTAACACCACTGATGTCATTATTAAGGTCATAGATGTAAACGACAATCCACCAATATTCCATGCGGCACCATATCGTGGTAACGTGCCTGAAGATGCACCAATAAACAGCACGGCTGTAGCGGTACAGGCTCAGGACAGTGATGACGGACTGAATGCCCTGTTGGTCTATTCCATTGTTAACCCTGATCAAAACCTGCCATTTTGGATTGACTCTGCTACAGGAGATGTCAAGGTCAAATCAAAATTAGACCATGAAAAGCATGAGAATTATAACTTTGTTGTGATGGCAAGAGACCAAGGAACCCCTGTAAAGTCTGATACCACAAATGTCTTTGTGACTGTGAGAGATATAAATGACAATGCTCCTGTATTTTCTCAGAAGATTTACAATCAGACTGTGTCAGAATCTACCGCTACAACAACTCGGATCCTCAGTGTTTCAGCTTCAGATGCTGACAGCGGTGATAACGCATACATCACGTATTCCATCGTCAGTGGAAATGTCGGTAACACCTTTCAGATTAGCACTATAAATGGAGAGGGTATGATTTCTTTGCAAAGAAAACTGAATTACAAGGAGCAAGCCCAGTACCTACTGGAGGTTAGGGGAACAGATCTGGGTGGATTGTACGATACAGCGCAGGTCAGAATATATGTCCTTGACACAAACAAATACCGGCCGGAGTTCCAAAACACACCATATAAAATCGAGGTCAGGGAGAATGTTCCCGTTGGATCCTCAATTTACCGAGTTTTAGCTGTGGATCAGGATGTTGGAGAGAATGGAAGAGTTTCGTATCGACTCGGACAGGGAACCAATGGCTTTGAAATTGACGAGAATACTGGAGATATTAAAACTCGCATGAAGTTGGACCGAGAGACAACTCCTAGTATGTCTTTTGCTGTGGAAGCCTATGACCATGGCCAGCCCTCAATGACAGCTGTTATCATGGTCCATGTAAGTTAAACTCCTTAAATTCTTCATTCTTTCTGAAAAGGTCTTTTTGACTTTCGATCTTTGGTACCATTACCTTTTATTAAATGCTATAGTTTATAATTGGTTTAAACTCTTCTTATTCAAATGTTTATATATAACATGTATGAACTTTCAGCACTGGGTAAATTTCATTGAATTATGAAATGTAAGATGGGTGCCTTTCTTAGTACTTTTCTTGATTTATAAATGCATGTAGATCACTTGTTGATATATTTCTTGTGTTTGCAGGTTATAATATTAGATGAGAATGACAACGTCCCTCGCTTTACCCAAGACAATTTCACAGGCAGTATAGTAGAGAATGCAGAAGTTGACAAAAGTGTGATGCAGATCTCCGCAACAGATGAGGACAAGGGGAATAATGCTAAAATCTCGTACAGCCTTGTTCACTCTACAATTCCTCCCAGTGATCACTTCTCGATCGACCCGGTGTCGGGTGTGATCAGAGTCGCCCAGAAGCTTGATCGCGAGACAGTGGCTGTGTACAACCTGAAAGCTGTCGCGACGGATGGAGGCGTTCCTCCACGGTCATCAACAGTGGGCGTCAGGATAAATATCATAGACATCAACGACAATCCACCTAAGTTTCCGTCAAAGGAACTAGAAATCCGAGTTCCAGAGAATACTCCAGTTGGTTCTGTGTTGATGAAGGTTTCTGCCACCGATCCGGATGAAGGTGAAAATGCACAAGTGGATTATGAAAAGATACCTGGTCTGGATGCGGATAAATTCGATCTAAGCTATAGACCAGGTGAACCAGCAATTTTGAAAAATCGTGTGGATTTTGATTATGAACAAGGACCCAGGATATTCTATGTCAAAATTTATGCGAGATCGGATCCCTTCTTTGAAGATGCCACCCTTGTGATCATGATTCAAGACGTCAATGACAACAAACCAGAGCTGAAGGACTTTTCTATAATATTTAACAATTTTGAGGAACACTTTGTTACTGGCCCGATTGGTAGAATTCCTGCCACTGACCCCGATGAGATCGACCAAAACAAATTGAGATACGAGATTCTAGGGGGGAATGAAGCGCATTTCCTTGACCTGAACACGTCAACAGGGGAACTTACTCTAGACTATCGCCTTAACTCTGATGTGCCCAGAAACGGTACTCTCCAAGTCAAAGTTTCAGGTAAGACCATGAGAAGTGATTATCAAATTTTCCTTCATATGGTAATTTTACTCAATATTAATTCAAAAAATTACTGAGGAAAACATTCATTTATTGCTATAACATCAGTCCTGAAAATGAACTTGAAAGAAATCTCAACTAGAATTATTTAGCAGCTAGGTAAGAGTTGGATAGGATTTGATGAAATTATCCATTTGCATAAATGATATTGTAGTTGGTGCTGAATCATGTCGAAAAGTTTGTAGTTTTCAATAGAGAAAACCGAGAAGATGGATTTTAATTTCAGGGTAGACTTCACATTCCTTATGTTGGGTAATCCTTTGTGTATCACGTTTAACAGGTCGTAAAATCCCGTTAAAGCAGACACCTGCACTGTCATATTCATTCTGCATAATGGAAAAATTTCAGTATTTTGTCGCTTTGTTTTTAATATTTCCATAATAAAGTAATTTATAAGTTTTTAAAAAAATATATAATTATGGAAGAAGATATTGAAAAGACTCTCCTCTTTTAGCATGTTTAGCTCTAGGAATTCTAAGTTGCTTTTTAGGTGTGAAATTATATCCTATTTGCGTGTATATAATATTTGCCCTAAAACATCTGGGTTCGTGCATTTAATTTCATGTGCATTTGAATTTCATATGTGGTAAAAGGGGATTTTTCCACCATGCTGTCATGCCTGTAGTTGTGATAGTACATATAGTTTACTGTTATCATATACATGTACATCATACAATAACTGTATATTTTAACTAACATGACTAAATGTACTTAATTTAGTACAATACAAGCAACTTATGAATGTTCCGGTAAAAAGCATTATAAGGCTTGTGTGCATTACTTCAAACATATGAATCACCCTGATCAATGTATAACCCCGCATGGATATTCCCCACGTCTAGTTTTTTTTTTTAAAGGCCCTATACAAAATCAATATCATGTGTAAGCCAGTTCATTGGAATGCTCTGTAAATATTTGTACATGGCTCTATGTAGCTTTTTTATTATTATAAGGAAACTGGGTAAAGTTTACAAGGCAAATTTTAAAAATATTTTAAGAGTATATTTGCCCCCGGGGAGTAATTATATCCATATGTCCATTAGTTCAGTGCAATCTGTTGGTTTAAAATGGTTTATATGTTTCCTTTGTTGTTGGTTAATTAAAGCATTCATCATTAAGTGGCTAAATGTAATTAAGGCTGTCAAAAATGTCCATGTGGTTAATTAACTCTTTAAGCATGTTTTAAGTGCTTATAAAAAAATTCATACTTAAAATGAAAATGAAGTTGTTGAAATAAATGTTTGGGCTGTAGCCATATGATTTATTATGATAATCAATGTAAATGACCAAATTTTAGTGGTATCAGCTCCAGTAAGAGGGCTAAATATTAATTATAGATACATGTACATACATACATTATCTAATTTTGAAAAGATTTTCAAAAATGTAGTAGATGGAAACATTTATAACCATGATAACAGAACAATCCAACTGTTAGGGTGTTTTGTTGGTACCTTTCAAAGGTGTATCCAGTATAGTTTATGTATACTGATATGAACAATTCATGATATTGATGAATTGAAAATCCTCTCTATTTTCATTGTCTACTAAATTTATTACCAGTAACCTTACTGGACATTGTAAAGCTGAGCGGCTGGGCTGACCGCCCTGATCTATTGAGCTGATCAGACCACTCTGTGTCAGTAATTGATTGTCCATCTTGTCTTTGGTCAGTGTACCTTATTGGAAATTGACCTCCAGGATCTGGACAAGAGAAAGTAATCAATGAAAAAGTGTGAAGTTTTCCTAATCTCGTTATCACTCTAATTAGGAGGGCAGGCTCCAATCAATAGATATTCATTTTCTATTTGGCCATCATAATATTGAATTTTAACAATTTTCCCGGCAGTATTATTTGCAGGTAATGCCAGGTATAGATATTTGTGTGTACTGGTATGTACTGTAAAGTAAATTAGCATACAATTCATTTTGATCGTATTTAATTTGTCAGCCCTGTTTTAGAATCCTGTATTAACGGTGTTATCTGAAACAAATCTGATTAAAATAGCAAACACTATATAAAATTGATTCCGATCGTGTTTCTATTTTATATGAATATAATCTGACACAATCTAGGATTTTATGGTCATGTTTTTGAATAATTTGAAACATCCATTATAATTCAGTTTTTTTACTCGATTTCTTCATTTACATTTTATCATTGTGAACCTGTTTATGTCTTCAGAATACTAGTAACCTGTTCAAATTTAAACTGTAATCAGTTAATCTGGATATTTTCTGTCATGGATCAAATTACTATTTTTTTTAGGGAACTCAAATTACTTGAATAGAGATTTTTGAAGGGAATTGTCAATCAATTTACAACAATTACCTGAGTGGTAAATAGCAGTGAATTAAAGCAAAAAACTTGGGGCAAAGAATACAGCAATTTTGGAATTTTAAAGGAATCGCTAACACGTACTATACAGACTAAACATTCTACAGACCCTATGAATGGTGTGGGGAGGAAGTCCTTTGACAGTGTTCTGTACACAGCTCACAGTAACTTTTATTGAGATACCACATTCACAAAGCATTTTATTAGACCATAAAAAGTTTGGAGGCCATTTTGAAAAATTCTATCAAAAGTTTGTTAGAGTTAGAATTGTAAATAAATGGTTTTTGTCATTACTTCAAAATTCTGCTCTATAGTTTGTGCATTGATATTGACCGTGTGTTTCATTGTTGAGTTTCATAACACAGTACTACATGTAGTACTTTTAATGTTTATTAAAAATTTATGGTACGTACAATCATACATCTTTTTTGACAATTTTATGGACTCTTGTAAACATGTAGGCATTAAGGATACAATAATATAAATGGGATTTTATAGTAATTTTTTTTAAAATCTTGGACCTCTTCTATTTTTTTCATGAGGTTAGGGAGTTAAAAAGTAGGGGGTCTGTTAAATGAGTGCCCTTATCCATGTGATTGACATCATAATGTCTGTTCAGAAGGTTTATGTATGTACCTGGTATAAGGTAAACTTAATTCCCAGTCATGTCTTGATACCCTGATTAGGTAGGATTTAGTCCCAGCTAAGTGAGGATAATAATCTATACAACTTAACCCCCCACTTGTTATTTTTTCTCCAACACTGACCATTACTTTAGACTTAAGACAGGTGGCTATAGCAGATTAAGGTGAGACCCACTGTTCCTTTATAACTGTATAGGTACAAGCATAACACACAGTAATACTATACCATGTATACAGTCTTAAGGGAAGACTCGATCCTAACAGTTTATCATAAGTCGAGGTGTAATGTTGTCATAAATGGAAGGGATAAGACCAATATAAAAGGACCATGCTGTGATTTTGGACAAATATTTGCTCTTGTATGGAGTGAAATTTCATAATATTGTCAAAATTCCTTAAATTCCAGGACTTTTATAAAGGAAATGATAGAAAAGTTCTCTTTTTTTCTCTTAAGGGTGCATGCTGTAAGCATATGTTACTGTTTGTGTTTTCATTGCACAGTTAATGCATTGGATTAAAGCCCATTTATTCTCCCCACAACACATGTGCAATGGATCTGGACTACAAAATCCCCCATGGCCTTCTTTCCTTCTAGTAACCCCGAAATTATCCAAGCCTAATGCACAATGCCATGTTAAATCCCCCCAAAAACAGCATGAAGTACCCCACAGTGTGAGCAAGGGACTTTCCAAAGACAAACAACAAAGTCCTTAATCCAAACACAGGATGCAGTGTGTCAATTCCAAAATCAACATTAGGTATGATTTATAAGGTAGAGGTAAAGCCCAGTGTTCAGAGGTGTAGACCCTAGGTATTCGTGTTGGTTTATAGAGGGGGATAGAAATGTCTGGACAGGCCTGGTTTTCCTCCTTTATCTCGGCAACTTCCCAGCATGCAATGCAATTTATTGATTCCATTGTTTCCCCTGTTCTGCTCCTGATTTATGATCCTCTCTTTGAATTGATCTGATGTTTATTGTTGGCTGATATCTTGTAATTATTACTGTTTGGGCTTGGGGTAGTTTTAAAATTTGATGAAGTACAGGATGAGTAAAGTTAAAATATCATGCATGCTTTTAGAATTAACTAATAAAGTACCACATTTATAGTCAAACCTTGCAATCTGGACCCAACAGGACCAAGAGTAAACCACAGCAAAACTCGTGTAATACAAACACGGATATTGCAAATTCACAGACATAGCGAAGTCATTTTGAAACTCCAGCTATATAAATTTTAATGAATTTCTTATATGGATATAATAAATTACAGATATAGTGAAGTAATTTTATAGGTCCTTATGACTTTGTTATAACTGAGTTTTGCTGTATATGATATTCAATGTTTCAAGATATCGAGCTTAAGATACCTGACAGTGGGAAACTGGTTTTAAAGAAAGTCTGGAATGTGAATATTTTATAATAATAAATTAATGTATAGTTCCAATGGTACACTTGATCTGTAGACCTTAAGAGTATTAAAGATAACAACACACTATATTGTCTGGACATTTATTACCTTGTACCTGATTTAAATACCCAGTGTTAAGTAATGGTCAGTGATTGATACTTGCATACACCCTACCTATCTTTTACATACACTGTGTCTTGTATAACAAACAATTCTGTTAAAGGTGTCGGCTAAGTCTGTGTTTGACTTGTTGTTTGGACATTGGTTAGAGTGGACACTATGTTAAACTGGACAAAGACGTCCAGTTACCATTAGGCCGATACTTGTACAAGTTCAAACAAGCTTAAAAATTACTGTGAAGTCATAAAAAGTCTGATTTAATTTTGTGTACCCACAACTTGGTTTCATCTAGCCCAGAGGGGGAATCTAAAGTGGCTATAAATACCAAAGTTCTTTTCACTGGTCAAACTTGTAGATGGTCTGGGGTTTTTTCTCCACCATATTGTGGAATTGGTAGACTCAACTCTCAGGTTCCAAGACTTAGTTTGTCATTTGTAGGTCACTATATAGATCTTTTATACCATGGCCTTTGCTTTTAATGTGGACAAGGTGGTTGGATACAATCTAAAAGTTTTTCATTCTGTCCATTTTATTATGTTCTCTTTAACTTTAGAAATAAATGTACACTAGCTGAATCAACAGTCTGAATAAATATATTTAGGTCGAATCTACAAATAGTAATTCTTCACCCAGTTAAAAACACAATATTGGACAGATTGAGTGAGAAAGTTTGTTATAATAAAGTACCAGAAATCCAAGGTCGAAGCCTGGTTTCTTGCATCTGCAATATACATGTACTGTTTGCTCATTTCAATGAATTTGTTCTTTTTCTCAAATATCTTTGTGCTCATTTTCTTCTGCCAGTATTCAAACAAACATACTACATGTACTGATACAAACTCATTGTAATTTATGACAGTCTAATAATTACATTAGGTTTTACTTTTGAGTTTCACTTTAATATGTATCTGCATTACAGCTTAATAATTGTTTGTAAACTCTTTGTAGATGGAATGAATGAGAAGAGAGCCACATGTCGCCTTTACGTTCGCCTGGTCACCAAGGAGATGTTAGAAAAGAGCGTCACAATTCGCCTCAACAACATTACCCAGAATACATTTCTCTCTCCGCTCTACAAGTTCTTTGTCGATGCTCTGGCCTCGGTTCTAAAAACAGAAGAGAAGAACATCTATGTCATTAATGTGGAGAATGATACAGATGTATCAGCCACTGTTCTCAACGTCAGCGTCGCCGTACGTAAGGCGGACGGATCGTTCTACGACGCAGAGGTTCTTAAGGAGCAGATTTACCTCCAGAGGATCAGACTGGCCGAGCTGTCTACTCTACAGGTTTGTGTTGTGCTTGTCTGTTACTCTGTGATGAACTGTAAACTGCTTAATCTAAATGGTAACTAGTTTTAAGCAAATGCATTTTCTCTGCTTCCTTTAGATGAGGTATGAATACATGCACTGGCGTCTGCCTTTAGTGCATCTCTTAAATTAAAAATATATGGTTCCTTATCTAGAAGAATTCTTATGCAAGGCAAAGAAAAAAATGTCAGAGTAGGTCCTAGTAGATTCTGTAGGTCCTAGAGCATACAGTAATTTAAATTGGCATATTACTGTGTGCAGGGGTTTAATTTGTTCACCTTGAAGAAAAAGGAATGCTGATGAATTCAGTGTGCTATGTCATATGTAATTTAAATCCCCATACCTTTACAAGATGGGGATTTAATGCTTTCAATAATTTTGATAAAAATCACATTGAAGTGAAAACATGAGCACTAAGTGTGCCTCAGAAGTGAAAACGGATAAATCATAAAAACTTAAAATCCATGAAAGCGTGGATCAAGATATTCCGTCCCATTAATAACCTTAGATAAGAATTAAAATCAGTTTTGAGGACGGCAGTATGTTTACATTTAAATTTTCTATTTAGCAGTACAGTGCATGTTGCCCTCTCCATTTGAAGTGAAATCTGAAAAGAATTTTTAGAAAATTATTTGGTTCCATGTGCCTTAACATTTAAGCAAGTAATAATGGACATGTTAAGTATAGGATAGAACATGATAGAATGTTTGTGTAGGCTGGTTTATATAATGTCCAAAATTTATGGATTTGAGGTTTAAAATGCATGAATAAAACAATAGGAAATTTTTATAGTCACTTTACATGATAGATTTTTATTTTGATAAAAACCCATGTAAAATGTTTTGTCTGACGTGCAATTAATGAAAGACTTGATGTACATATATACCATTCTAATGCAATTATTTTGTAATACACTTTTTCATTGGCTAATGCACTGATGTTTGAAGCAGTAAAACGAGCATTAACGAGCGTGAAAGCTTTTTCATTGTGACGTCATAATAGAGCGACGCAAAAACACAATGCTCCATGACGTATTTCATGTAACAAAATTCATCAAAATAAGACATAATCAACAAGCAAAATGCATGGATTGCATTAGAATGGGAATAACTTATCTTCTAATTTTTTGTATAATGAACCGTTCTTGTGGCTTATTTTGCGACCGTTAAATCAGCATTAACGGTCGCAAATACCAAATTAGAAGATAGTTATTCCCTAATTTTACATTTTTAATTAAAATACATATATTTTCCATTTTTTGACCTGATTGGTCTTGTGGATTTTTCATTATGCAATTAAATTACATGATTGTGAGGAAACAGTTCTTGATTTATTAAGCAATGATAAAGATGAAAATTTAGAAGTATGATTATACTATTCACTTGTGATTTAAATTCTGTATTACAGGTTCTGCCCTTTGAGGACAATATCTGCATCCGAGAGTTTTGTGCAAACTTTGAGCACTGCATTTTCTATGTGAAGTTTGGTCGCCCTCAACCCTTCATTCACTCCGACATGATGCTGTTTCGTCCTATTCACCCAGTGAACAGTTTTAGGTGTGAATGCCCCTCTGGATATGCCAGTAAGTTCACAGATATAATTTAACTGCTCCTTAATTATCTACAAAAGAATACTGGGTTTATGCAAAATATATTCTGTAACACTTAGCAGATGGATACATGTATGTGTCTGCTCTTAATCTTCTCTTGAAAATTTTTTTTATGATGCATAGTGGAATATATACATGTACTGGTAGTCAAAATACTACCCTTTTGTAGCATGAATCTTTAAAAAATGATTTGAAAATAAATTGTGAATAAAATGAAATTCATTCTAATTTAAAGCTATACTGACCTATGATCTAATTGTGTACTGTTGTATAATGAATTATGATGATTTTACAGTGACTACTGGGGATTACTGTAATATGGAGATAGATGCCTGCTACAGCAGTCCCTGTAAGAATGGGGGACAGTGTAAACGCAAGGAGGGAGGCTACACCTGTCTGTGTGCACCTGACTTTACAGGTAAAGCATTTAAAAAAAATCATTTTTTACCTGCAGTCAGTCATCCTTGGTTTAAAGTTAAAACAAGTGACTTTAGAGTTTTTGTGATGAGGTATATGATTTTTCTGATGCAGCTTAAGTGAGGATTGAAAATACCCCTATCTTTTTTTCAATTTTAGGTCAAATTTAATGAAGGAATACTGGATGTATAGAACAAGATCCAATTTAATCTACCTTTTAATGCATAACTTCTATGTGTGATATGACTTTACTGGTTAAAATAAAGCAGAAGCAAATCTTGAGTTACATGAAATGGCGTGATCTCCTAAAAAAAATCTTGTATTGGAGCACATTTTTCAGTAATAATATCTTCATGTTAAAAAAAAGTAACAGATATAATTAGCTGTAGTACAGGATTTGAGATTCCCCCACCTTTTCTTTATTTACAATTGTACAAAAATTTTTATTTACCAGTATACTACCTTTTATCAGCCAAATGATATAATTATACAACAAAATCTTATTGTTGGTCCTCTAATGAATTTTTGCAAACTTTTTCGAAGCTAACACTAGTCTTAGATATGGAATTTCTTTGTTTCCTGTGCAAGTAATATATCCTTAAAAAAAAACAATAATTCAAGCAATCTAGTATTTCTATAAATGCTTTCACACTCTCTGAACAGTAATAGGTGCCATTATGTGGAGTAATTCTGGGAGTTCATTGAGACTAAAGGATTGTAGCTTGATCCATTGATTATCTGAAATCTGATACTCCATAACGATCCGCCCAGCCAGGCAGAAAAAGTTCACTAGACTGTGTAAACTAGGTACGCAGGGTGAGAGGGCATGGCTATTATATCGAACCCGATCCTGGCAGTACTCACTCGAGCCCCATTATGTCGCAGAAAACACTGACGGTGAAACTTCTCTTTCTTGTTTGGTTAAAACTTGATCCAGAACTGAGATATCGCTGTAAATGGTGAAGGGGAATTTAATGTTATTATGACGGTTGAAAATCTGGGTAGCCTTTAAAAAGTCATTAAATCTCTTGTCATGTTTAAGTGGCCTAAGGAAGATGTCAAGAAATTTGCTGATTTGGAAACTATTAACTGATAGCCCACTTTTTTGTCTGAATACCCAGTTAAATAATGATTAATGTAAATACTTTTATATTTATTATAAAAAGGCTTGTCTTACATATGGATTTACAAGATATATTGATTAAGGATATTATAGATCTAGGAACTTGTTACATACAGAATAAGGGGGGGGGGGGGTTTGGTAGATACAGAGAAAACTTTTATATTGAGCAATATATAGTTATACATGCCAGTCATAAAATAATTCATTGATTTACTTGGTCTTACAAAAATAACATTTAAAGCTCACTTTTGTATGTGTTCCTGTAGGAATATAATACTTGATGAATGTAAAAAATTGATGAACATTTGTAGAACAGTTCACTTGAGGGATAAATTGTTTAGACATCATTTGTGTTATGACATTGGACCAGACAATTGTTATGACATAAATATAACCACACATATTTTAGTTTAATATACACCTGGTCACTGTTTTACAATATGTCAGGAACAGTTTAGAATATGTCATAATATGAATTCATTGATAAATAAGAAGTATGTTTTATAAGATTTCTGTGAACAATTTTCAATTCTTTAATTAGATAGGAGAGCTAGCTAGAGTACATTACCTTGTTAAAGAAGTCAGAGAATATCAATCTAAGCTTTGGTAAATGGAAAAGTTCTATTTTCTGTGATTTTGTGATTAATGAGCTTTCGGGAAGTCAGATATAGCAGCTGCATATCAATTGAATACTCTCTATGAGGTCATTTCAGTACGTTCCTATTTTTGGCAATTTTAACCAATTTACCACATTAACAAACAAAAATTATCATTTTTTTATCCTTTGTTTATAGGAGAGACGTGTGAAATTAACCTGAGGAAGCAGTTTGACATCCTAACATGCCCCCAGAATGTCTGCCAGTCTCCATCACAGTGCGAGGCCAATCAAAATCAGGGAGGGTTCCAGTGTAGAGGCTGTCCCGCTGAGCCTCATTATGACAAGTATTGTCAGCTGACCACACGCAGCTTTGCCATTGGCTCCTACCTCACCTTCCCAGCATTCAAGAGGAGATTCAGATTCAATATTCAGCTGAAGTAAGAAGTTTTTGTGATTGAAAATTTATAACAACCATAAAAGATTTGCATTGATATTCCTACATAGTTATATGTATACTTCATTCACCTTAGCTTTTCTTCAGTTATTCTCATTAACTTGTAAGTCTTATATAAAAGCATATCATGAGATCAGCATAACCTCTTTTTTTTTTTTTTTACATGGATCAATAAATCTGCAGATTTGTTTAGTTTATAAAAAAAAATTAAAATATGCTTATAGTAAAAATATTGTTACATTTGTATGATTAAAAAGAACTTTTAAAATATTATGAATATTCTTCCCAAAGGTTAGAAACTATATTAGTGATTGGAATTGATTAAAATGATTGCTGTTTAATAATTAATCTTGCTTTGATTTAATAAATTGACTTTCCTGTAGGAAAGGTTTACAGAGAGGATTATTTTAACGGATTAATTTGATAATCCCTGATTAGATAGGTAGGCCATGATATCATTCAGTCAATTTAAAAGTCTTGATTTTAAGCCATTTTAATCCCAAAGTCAACGTTGACTTAATAAATATCTTACAGTAGGTGAGATAGGTTTATGAAAACATCAGGCTGATCTGAATAAACAGTGTTTATTCTAGAAATAGAGGATGTTAGACCAAAGATATGTTGAATTACCTGTGTCCTATGTTCCTTGTGTAGAGGAGTAGGAAATGTAAATATACACTAAAAGATGTCACTGAAAGAAAATATAAAAGAAGATATTTGATGTAAGAATATGATAAAATCATTTCTTGCAGTCATGTTTTATTTAAACCTTATCAGTTGATAGCAGTGTTTATATTTTGAAAGAAAACAAACTCTGGGTATTACTGTTTTAATATGAACCTGTAGACACATAGCTGTTGGCTCAGATTACATTCTTAGGAAGTACATGTATAAAGTATGTGTAATTCAGACTTTTAGAATTCATTTCAAATAAAAGTAATCAAATAATTTAAGTGTTTTTCAGGAACTGACAATTGGTTCAGTGGGTTGAGATAGAGAGGGTTTTTTTTTAATAATCTCTGTATGAACTTAACTCATATACTTCTCTGTACGAGTATGTTTATTGAAAACCACTTTTTACGTGCCCAAAACGTCATTACGCTAAACTGCTGTCTTAAAAAGTTTTTCTCACATATATTGTAGTATTATTAAAATGTTATAGAGCAGTGACAGAATTTTCTGAAATTTTTTTCTTAGGTAAACTTGTCTTTTAAAAATGATAAAGAACATTTATTAAATAAATTTAAGCGCTACAATACCAGGCATTTATTTAAACTTTGTTTGTTGTAGATTTGCCACCCAGATGAAGGATGGTCTACTGTTTTACAATGGCAGATTCAATGACAGAAATGATTTTATGGCTCTGGAAATCGTAGATGGTCAGCTACAATTCTCCTTCAGTACAGGAACCAATAAAACATCTGTAAGGTCAAAGGTCTTGGGAGGTGTGTCCAATGGAGAGTGGCAGTTTGTACAAGTAGATTACATAAACAGGGTAAGGGGAGATAAATCAATATCTTGAGGTCTGGATTTGACAAGTGCACCTTGTTTCTGTATCCATTTATATGAGAGGTGTATTTATTTCTACATACAATCACATTGCCCAGCTGTATTTGGTAGTTAAAATACAGGTACATGATGAAATTTTGCTGAAAAGTTCGTAGAATATTGGAATAACAGCTAGTTTATGCAAGAATGCAAATAAAATATGGCTGAAAGAAAGCCCTTTGATATTAGCTTATTGGTTCTACTGTTTGTCAGGTATGGTCTGTGTACCATTTGTGTAAAGTTTGATAGTGTTAGGCCTATAGACTGAGGATGACTGCTATTGTGTGAAGAATCAATGAGGCCTGGGTATACAGAGGCATTCCTTTATCTCAGAATGTGACAAGAATTTCAGTGTCCAAATTATATATGTAAATAAAAATATATTTATGCGGAGGAGAAAGCTTATAATATCACATGCATTTAAAAAAAGAAGAGTTAAATGCCTTGTGCATGTTGAAATTGCTAACAGTGGGTGATAAGAAAATTACACAGCATTTTTTATGTAATAATGCATTTGTGATTTTGCCCAACAACTTAAGAATATTAACATTGCATAGCTCGAAATGTTTTGTGAGAATTTTTTAGGCAAATTGCATGGGTACAGTAAATTGATTTATTAGGCTAATTTTACTCACTATATTTACATGAATAATGTGTGCATAGCACATTTAGAAATATGAAATGATTTTGAGAATGTGTCCCTATTGAAAAGGAAATTGGTTAATTTAAATTTGTGAATTAAAATTCACTAAGCATTCATTTAGTTCCAATATTCTGCACTGACAGCAATTGATTACTTGTCTTACTGTTTGTAAGGTAATTAACTACAGAACAAAACTGATACCGTATCTGATGCACTGAAGGTATTTTATTGATTTTATGACAAATTTTTCCTTGCACATTCTGTAATCTGAAAATCAGAAAATGAATTGCCAGTGCATTAGTTAACTAGATTTTTTTGTTGAAGAACTGCCTGGCTTTGTGTTCAAGGATGTCATTTCAAGTAGATTTATTCAGATGCCAATTTTAACAATGGAAGAAATATTCAGCAATATGATTCTTAGTTTACAAAATGTAGTTATGCATGCATTCATTCCATTCTTAAAAGTTTGCATTGAAGAAGAGAATTTATTAACTGAAGGTACAAATTGTAAATATGACAAAATCTTACAGACTGGCCTAATAAATGTTGAAACTATAAATATCATGTAGACTGAATTGAATGTCAAATTTTACTTCTCTGGACCCATGATGAACAAGTTTGAAAATTGTGTGATAATAAAGACCATGAGGGGTTAAAATATGCCCCTCAATTTAGCAATGTTACAGTGTATCTGTTAGTATTTGAAGTACTGAAGTGGTTGGATTGCATAATGAAAGTACTGTCCTGTAGAGTGTGATATTTCATTATTGGATTAGTTTAAAAGCCTCCATTTTAGTTTGATATGACTGAAAATATTAATTTTCATGTAGTTAGCAATTTTTTGAAAAATTTTTGGATTTTATTTATATGAGAATTTAAGACCAAAAATTAAAATATTGTTCCCTTTGAAATATGAAAACCTTCCTTGCAACAAACTTTTGAAAATCTAAGAATTTGTAAATCACTAAAATTCTTCATTTGATACTGGTCTTGGTCATGTTGGTAGCTAAGATTTGAAATGTATGAGAGTTTGACAGAATCCATCAGAACCATTAATACAGATCTCTGTCTTTGCTAGTCATTGGTAGAAGTTTATGGTCTTTGTTACATAACTGACATTGGATTCCTATAATAGAATTCCCCAGCAGGCCATTGTTCCATGCTTTATGAGGGTGTCACATGTGGGGCTTTGGATGTGAATTATTGACTTTGGGTCATAAAATAACAGATTCCTGAGGTGCACAGTGGGGGTATTTGAGGCTAGGAATGATATTGAGCACAGGTGTCTGTGCATAATTAAGTACCTGTACTATGCATGTACGTATTATATAATGTCACATGCATTAAATTCACCCATCTATATAAGCAATAAATATTGATTTAGGATTCAATTTACTTTATGTGCAAAAGTACATCTTATTTTTATGTTCTGCAATTCTATAGAGCAATGAAATATTGATTACATATACATAAAAAGCACTTTGTTCCTTTGTCAACTTTGATGCCAAATTTTATCATTAATGGCACATCTTAAAGACAAACATGATGTTTTTTTTCATAACGGAGTAATTATACCTGCTTTGATTTTTCAGACTGTGACGTTATCTGTTGGGGAGGAATGTGATACACAAATAGCTGTGAAGTACGGACACCTGATATCAGATCATCCCTGTGCTGTACAGACCACCTTTGATATCCCAGACATGTAAGATTACTGTGGCATAATTAATGTAGCACTGAATTAGTTCTGATGACAGAAAACCTCCATCACTAATGATTAACTGTAATCTAGGGACAAAGATTAAATGATTATACCTGGAATCTTAGACTGCACAAAGCTGTCAATGCATTAATTTTATTGTGCATTGATGTTTTTTTTAGACAAAAATATGAATAATCTGGAATTGTGTAAACATGCAGTGCTTTGATTGAGATCAAAGTTACTAAGTTTAGAGATAAAAATTCAATAACATTCAGTGTTTATGATATAATATATACTGTCTTACTTTTACTTAGATTAATTATCATTCAAAGGTTGAAGTAAATAAGTCTCTATGATCCCCCTACCCCATTTCATTCCATTCCAAGATAAGATACTGAGAACTGTTACATGTAAATTTGAATTCATTAAGAACATCTGTTGTAGATGCTACACCAATGTTGTACCCCAGGTACAGTGTCCAAAGTTCCTGGACCTGAATGGTCCCCTACAAATTGGAGGTCTCCCCAACCTTCAGAGTCAGTTCCAGACAGAGAATAGGCACTACAAAGGCTGTATCAAGGACTTCTACATAGACCATAAGCTGCTGGATCTCAACAAATTTGTCCTGAACCAAGGAACCGTAGCTGGCTGTGCCGAGAAAACCAACCAGTGTATTTCTGCCCCTTGTAAACATGGAGGTTGGTGTTCAAAACCTGGTCTTAAGCAGCAAAGATTATATTTCATGGTTTATTTCATATTTTAGTTTGAGGATATTTGATGAAACACACAACTGAAATTAGAATCACTTGATCAAGGGTCAAAATGCAAAGGCATACAGGGGAAACCATTTTACCAAATCTTTTTCTGCATAGTTTCAAAAATTGTACATACTTAGCTGAGATACAGTTTTCATCATGTTAAGCATAGCTGTGATTGATTGAAAGGATGTAACAAAGTCATTGATGTGAGAGTCTGAAAATAAGCTGGAGCAAAAATGACTCCTCAAACATTAGCATCAGCATCTTTTTTGACAAATTGTGACATGTACTTTAATTTCTGTCTCCACAGGTACTTGTCATGACCGATGGGGGACTTATTTCTGTGAGTGCCCGGACCGAGCTGGGGGTAAGGACTGCAGTCAGGTGATCGACCAGCCAACTCGACTGGAGGGTAACGGCTTTCTGCTGTATACAGAGAACTCTCTGACCAGTAAAACTATCCTGTATGCCTGGTACAATGGTATTTCCTTCAGGACTCGAGCAAGTTCAGGCGTACTGATGTACGTTGTGATCAATGAGGGTTACACCATCACATTAGAGGTAAGACAGATCATTAAATATGGGGGGTTTAGTTTTACTTTTCCCCCAAAAAAGTAGTCAATTTTGTACTCTTCACATGTAGAGAGATCCGAATTTTTAGATTTAGATTAAAGCTTTTTAAAATACCTTGCTTAAAGTATACGCTTTTGCAGAATGTAGACTTAAGTATATATACTATAAAAATCGCACATATTTGGCTATTTAAGTTCATTTGAAACATGATTGATTGATTTGTAAGCTGTCTTAAAAAGTAAAGACCCCCAATTTAAGGACGATTATATTAAATAGTTATGTGTGACAAAGGGGCCATAAAAATATATATTTTGATTTTGTACCATGGTATTTAGAGTTTTGTCCCTTGTTTTCCAGCTGGTAGCGGGCTATGCTCAGTACCACGTGAGCGGGGTCAACAGAACGTTTGTCTTTGATTATCTCCCCGTTAACGACGGCCAGTGGCACTACCTGGAGGTCAGGTGGCCCAGAAACTGGGAGATCATTCTGGTCATGGATTATGGCCATTGGCAGGTGAGCACAATTAAAAAAATCAGTTAAAAAACTAGAATATTTAACACAGCATTTAAGAGAATCATCAATCTGGTGTATCCAAACAAAATGTATATGGGATTCTTTTGCTGCGTACCAACATTTTTTAAAATTTACAAAAAATTTAAGTAATTTTTGTTTCATGGGAAACAATATTTCATTTAGATTTTTTTTTATTCAGAAAAAGGAGAACATAACAGTCCTCCTAAGTAACAAGATTGTAGATAGAGTGTACGTAGGAGCAATGAGAGAAAACGACGGTCCAATATCCAAAGGCTTTGTGGGATGTGTGGAGGTAGGGAGTTATGTGTTATATTTTTGATGTATAAAAATCACATCATTATAACACTGTGACATTAATGAAATGTGAGGAATCATTTACTTGATAGAAGGATTATTTTTTGTGATTGTGTTTTACAGAACATAATTGTCGGGAACACCAATACGGCACTCCTCTCACGACCTTCACACAGCAACACCTACCCAGGATGCACCATTACCAGTGCCTGTAAGGATAACCCGTGTTCCGCTGGAGCTACGTGTGTGGACCACTGGGGGAAACATGAATGTGTCTGTCCTAAAGGTTAGTGAGGCAGGATAGACAGTACTGAGTTAAGGTTGAGCCCCATCAATATGATACGATAAAATCAAATCATGCAGAAAACTCTGGCATAAAAAATTATTTTGTATATGGAGTACAGTTAAGATTTAAGTGAGAAACATCAAATTTTGTACATTTAGATTATTTACGACTTTAAATGTAAAAAAAGAAAAAATATTATCCTTTTGTACTGCATTCATGATAAAGATATATTCAGTATGGATGGTTTATTTTGTGTTAAACTATAGGTACCTTAGGACCGCAGTGTAAGGACATCTGTAGGAACTACAACCCCTGTCATTACGCAGCCATCTGTCACGGCCCGACCTTTAACCCCAGCTCCCAGGCCGGCTATACCTGTCAGTGCGGACAGCTACAGAGTGGGCGGTACTGTGAGTACGTGTCCACTCAGCCGTGCGATGACGGCTGGTATGGGTTCCCTGTCTGTGGCCCCTGTAACTGTTCCTACGAACTGGGATTTGACACGAAGTGCAACAAATCTGACGGCACGTGCTACTGTCAGGAGAACTACTATCGACCAATCGGAAGTGACCGTTGCTTCCCATGTGACTGTTATAAGTATGGATCCACATCAATTTACTGTGACAAGGTTACTGGACAGTGTCCTTGTAAGAAGAATGTCATAGGAAGAAAGTGTGACCAATGTGAGAACAAGTATGCACATATATCATGGAATCCCAGTGATGACATTGGATGCTTAGGTAAAATACATCATGAAATTTTAAAATCCTCTCATTAAATCTGTTCCTTCTATTAATTTTAGCACTAATAAAGTCTTTGTAAATGATATATTGTCAGCAAATGCGATGTTTTGAAAAATGAAGATAAGCACGTTTAAACAAGTTCTGATCATATCTGAAAAAGGAGAAATCCAGTAAAGTTCACTTAAAAGCTCATTACTTGTGTAAAGGAATATTTTCCCTGTATATTGTTTTAGTTTGTTTAATTTACACCGTCCTTTTTTTCCTTCCCAGTCACAAACAGCATGTGTCCGCGGCAGTTCTATAAGATCATGTGGTGGGAGGCCAAGACCTTCACCGAGAGTGGCCATGTCACCGCGGTACAGGACTGTCCATTCGGAGCTGTGGGTAAGAGTCACTTCTAGTCTGTAGTCCTACCAGTCTAAGTGTTTAGTACTAAGTACACCTCAGAAATACAGGATTGTCCATTCGGGGCTGTCGGTAAGAGTCAATCCTTGTCTATAGTCCTTGTAGTCTATTAAGTGTTTAGTACTATGTACATCAGTGTGGTGCAGAATTGTCCATTCGGAGCTGTAGGTAAAAGTCACTTCTAGTCCATTGTCTTATTAGTCGAGAAGGGTTATAGATATGTTCTGTATTTTGATTCATTAACACATTTCTTTTGAACATTTGACACTATAAAATTGTTTTGTACAGGTGATGCCAAAAGGAACTGTTCTAAGACTGAGCTGTGGTCTGAGCCTGACCTGTTTAACTGTACCAACAAGGACTTTGTCAGCCTAGAAACCCAGGTCTGTATAACGTCATAGATCAAATGTCTCCCATGTTGGCTATCCCAATATTTATTATTTCTCTATGTTCAGTTTTTATTGGATGTTTGTTTACATGTAAATGTATTTAATAAAAAAAAATATATTGCTGCGATTAGATGGGATTTTAATGTTCTAAAAACCATAGTAAAAAATGGTAATCTGAATTTTTTAAATCCTTATCTACCGGTATTAAACAATGCTGCATACTGAAGAACACTTTCTTACCATTGCAGGTTAGCCAGATGGAGAATAGAACACTGAATATAACAACGTACGTGGCTAAGACTCTGGCGGCCAAACTGGCCAGCGCTACGTCCTCTGTCAGAGTCTTGTTTGGCAATGACATCAACATCACGTACAGAATCATTAACCAGCTGCTGAAGTACGAGAACAAACAGTCTGGACTGGGCTTAACTTTAGAGCAGGACAGTAACTACCTACAGGTGAGTAGCAAAAGTTACTTATAATTTATGTTTGTTTTTCGATGTCTTAATAAAATTTACAATCTACAAGTTTTTATGCAGCCTGATATACCAAAATGTTGAATTGGTACTCAGTTTCATGTATTACTTGAGAAGAATTAGTTTTGTAACTTCTTTAAGTATTCATATTCATCATAAAATTTAAAAGTTATAGAATTCAACATTCTCAGAGAAAGTTTAGATCAGAAAAAAATGTTTCCATTATCTGTCAAAAGTGAAAATGAAATGGATTGAAAAGCAGAATTTCAGAGCATAATATTCAACTTAATATAAATTTTCAGAACTTGTTGGATGCTTTAAGCACAGCCCTGGATCCACAGTATGTCTACGAGTGGGATAAGATAAACCAGCGATCTGGAGGGGTAGGGGAGATATTTTACCGCCTGGAGAATTATCTGGATCTACTAACCCGTAACCTTGGCAGAATGCAAAAAAATCCTTATAGAGTTGTCTCCAAGCATATTGGTAAGGCAATTTTTTCTCTTTATTTTTTCCAGTTTACTACACAAATTTTTTTTACGTCTTATCAGTGGGGAATTAAAAGAAGCCAAAAAAATGTTGTATTTTGCACATTGATTTGTTGTACGTATTTGTAAAGAGCTGAAGTGACAGTTTAGTTTTTTCCCTACAGTGTTAAGTGTGGATACCTTGACCACCAGTAACACCACTGGATTGAAGATCCCCAAGTTTGACAACATTGTCGCCGAGCCAACATTTGACGACCAGACCCACGCAGTGTTGCCGCCGTCCATCAGCCAATCATCCGTGGCCGAGTACATCCAGCGCTTGATGTCACAGGGATCAGAGAAATTCTATGTGTCGTACATGTTGTTTGATACTCTAGGTTCCCTACTACCATCTGGGCCTGGGAGTCTACATACCAGTATTGTGTATGTTTATATTGTTTAATTAATTAAGTTAATGTGACAGTTGATGGATAAGAAAATACATGTATATCAGACATAGATATCTTATTTAGGACAAGTGCTTTGAAAACAAAAATATTTCACTGCAAAACGTTTTGCCATAAGCAGGCCTTATTGTTTCAAAAATATAGTACCTTTAACTTTGAAAATGGAAATGTTGATTTCGATGTATGTTTTTTTCTGTTCCAATTTTAGCCAGAATCCAGGCAGGGAGCTAGCTGTGAATAGTCCAGTGTTAAGCCTGCTACTAAGAGATCAAGACTGTGCCATTAGTAAGGGGTTTTCAGAACCAGTGAAATTCCACTTTAAACAGAAGGTCAAGGACAATCGGACCAGCCCACAATGTGTGTACTGGAAAACACACAACAATGACGTGTGTAATCACACCGAATCCAATAGTGAAAACAGGTGGGGGTTATTCAGGAGTTGGATCTCCATGTCCAGTGATACAATTCAATGTTAATCAAGTTCAATATTCTGAAAAGGAAATTTAATGGTGTGGAAAAAGTACCAGTTCATCAAAGAAAAAATTGAACAACTTTATACTTGTATTTTTTACATTTTAATTTTCAGTTGAAACATGATATGTTTGGCTTGGACAGCTCAGTGAGTTTCATTATTATTTTTACAGCTATCTTGGTCAGTGGTCAAGTGAGGGCTGTACTGTAGACAGAAGATATGAAGTTGAGATCACAGGTCAAGGGTCACAGGTCTCAAAAGACATGTATGTGGTCTGCTCCTGCAATCATTTGACTTCTTTCTCCATTCTTATGGAAGTGGCCGATTCAGAGGTAAACTCATTTCATTGGCTGAATTTATCATAAATTTAATTTATTATATTTTAGAATAGAAATGTAACAAAACAATAAATTATTATCTATTTATTTTACAGTATACAGCTAGGGCTGTTATTTCCCTGGCCATCTTCAGCTTTGTGGGGATTGGGATATCGTTGGTCTGTCTGTTTGTGTCCTTCGTCATCTTCTGTTCCTTTAAGCGCCTGCAGTGTAACTCTAACAGCATCCTGATCAACATTGTGTTCACCCTATTTGTGGCAGAGCTCGCCTTCATTGCAGGAGTTTACCGCGTCTCTAGCAAGGTGGGAAACAATGGGGTCTTCACCAATTTAATAAACTCCATTTTACAAATCTTAGTACAGTGAAACTTCTCCAAACCGGCCCCCCTGGAAACCGGTTCTCCCTGAACATCGGCCGAATTTATAAGTCCCGGCAAAATTCTTAACATTTCTTTACACATAAACTCTCATAAAACCGGCCACCCCTGAAAACCGGGCACCGGCCACTTTTCCAAGAACAAAAGTTAAGAAACATAAGAAATTTCCCCTCATCTTACCGGCCACTTTTGATTGCAAGAAATATAACTGTCATTAAATTGGCCAGAGGGGTAATAATGACCGGCCGGAGGGGTGAAAAATAGCCTACCCACCAGAATTCAGAGGTGTGAAAAACTGAAATCGCCTCGTTGGGTTTTCTATTGTTTAACAATCTTGAAGGGGTAGTCATCTTGACTACGTAAATTCTAAGTTGAGAACATATGATAAAGCATCAATTAAACTTGAATTAATAAAATATCAAGCAACTAGTGAGTTTAAATCACAGAATGAATCAACAAATTATCGCACACCATATTGCATCATCTCTTTAAATACACATAAGAGGCCTTAGAATTGGACACTGTTAAAACATGCAAAGAAAGAAAATCAAATAAAATGTTTATCAAAATATAAATTTCATAAATAAAATAACAGAAGTTTTGCTCAGAAATGTTTTAATTATTTACTTTTCACTTAAGTAAAAACAATTTTTTTAATGACGTAAGCGATAGACAGATATGGCAATGTCTTACAGGATCTGGTTTATTTCTCACACAGTTTGATAAAAGTAACTTTCCATGTTCTTTCTGTTCTTATTTAGATTTTTTTGATTTTTGTAAAAATCAGCATGTATGTCGAATTTATCCTCACTAATAATAATTTATATTTTTTTTAAAAACCTTTAGCATACATTACGTAATTAATAAATGTTGACAGATAATCATAACAGACACCAATTATATATTTTTCCTAGCATCCATCACATAGTTCTGCAATTCTTCAGTCTATTAGATTCTCAGGAAACCGGCCACCCCTCTAGTCCGGCCATTTTAATCAGTCCGGCAGCTGGCCGGTTTAGAGAAGTTTTACTGTAGTATGCTTAGTGTAGACAAAGCATGAGTGATTTTCTTTTCTATGTATATGAAATAATAATATTGATTTTAAGTATTCTCAATTTGGTTCAACTTGTGAAAATATATTTGCATCATCATGGGTCTATAGACCATGACACTGCAACATTCCTGGTATTAAAATTATCAGTAAGATATTGAAGATCAAATGTATCTTCTAAGTGAAATGCCTTCTCTTGAGAGTGGAGGCTTGAACAGGGAACTCCTCTCTCAAAGATCTATTATCTCACAAAGAAAACAGTTCTTACAGTATTGATTTATAAGGTCATCTGATTTCTTTTTTTACAGCTTATTTGTCGATTGGTTGCGATTTGTCTCCATTACTTTTACCTGGCTGCGTTCAGTTGGCTGTTTGTGGAGATGTTACATTTATACAGACGACTGATTGAAATCAGGGACATTAACTACGGCACAATGAAGTTCTACTACCTGCTGGGTTACGGTAAGTCCTTAACAGAAAGCAGTTTCATAAAGTATTGATTTAGTGATTATTTTTATGCCCCACCATGAATAAGGCCGGGGCATATAGTGTTTGTCATGTCCGTCTTCCGTCCTTCTGTCTGTCCTTCTGTCACACTTTGCATTTAGCTCAGTTCAAAGATAAGTTTCAAAGAAACTGTCCAAGATATTTTCATCAAACTTCATATGCTGATAGATATTGATGAGAACTATGCAACTGCATCAACATTTTTTGACCTTGACCTTTCCTTTGACCTTGACCTCACTTTTCTTAAATTAGTGTTTAGCTCAGTTTTAAACATACCATTCAAGATGGTGTTATTAAACTTCACATGTTGATACAAGCTTGCACGAATGATGCATCTCTGGATAAACACTACCAGACTTGCTTCGGATGCTGGATCTGACCTATATTTTCCAGATGAGTGACCAAGTTAAAGTTTTTGGAGCAGGTCCATTTACAAGGAACTATAAGCCCTACCCAAACCAAACTTGCACGGATGATGCATCTAGGGATGGACACTACCAGACTTACTTCAGATGCTGGATCTGACCTATATTTTCATTCCCTAGTAACTATAGGACCTACCTGAACCAATCTTGCATGGATGATGCATCTAGGGATGGACACTACCAGACTTGCTTCGGAGGCTGGATCTGACCTATATTTTCATTCCCTAGTAACTATAAGTCTTACCTGAACCAAATTTGCCTTGATGATGCATCTAGGGATGGACACTATCAGACTTGCTTCGGTTGCTGGGTCTGACCTATATTTTCCAAACAAGCAATTCAGCTGCATTACTATTCAAGATATTTTTATCAAATTTTATACACATACAAATTTTCATTTTGCTTTACTAATATATCCTCGGCTGTGCATTCATGTCCTATGGACATATTTCTAGTATTTTTTCCATTTCATAAAATAGTTTAAGGGAAGTTGGAAATAGAATGAAATTGTTTGTATCAGAGGAACCCTTTGTAAAAATTTAATCTTTATGCGAGTAATACTGAAAGATTAAGCATTAAGTGAACCCTGAATAACTTGAGAATTTTCTAGAGTTTGATTAATATTAAAATTAATGTGTCAGTACAAAATTATTTAATCTTCACTATCTGTTTCAGTCATACCAGGCATCATTGTTGGTTTGTCTGTGGGACTGTACACAGATGGCTATGGAAATACCTCCTTGTAAGTATCCAAAATAATTTGACCCATCATTTTTGTGAATTTACATAAAAAAAACCTATTCATTGATTTCACTTTGTATTTACAGAGATATTCCTGTGGTAAAAGTAATTTGTTTTTATAACTCAGATGCTTTTGAGAATTTATTTCTGAAATTTGTTTCTAGGATTTTTCTGTTGGTATAATGATGTTATATAAATTACAATTCTATTTAATTACTAGAAGAAAATGGAATCCAGTAGAAAATAAATTATAGCGTAGAGGGAGTAGAATTATAAAAACTGAACTTTATCTTATGAATTTGCTAAATTTATTGATATAGAACATCGAGAAGTATTATATACATGTATGTCACAAAGTGTTTTTTTTTCTTTTTAGAGAAAGCTTACTTTATTAATAACTATTTAGTGAGTTAAGGACTTGAGAAGCTGATTTTCATTTTAAAAAATCAAGTAGATGAAGTACTCAGTACATGGCTATATTTATGCAAAAAAAAGTTAAATTTGGTTTTATTTTTTAGTGTTATTATTTTTGTTAATGTCAATAGACTGACTGTGAGTTCTCTGTTTTAGTTGTTGGATGGACATTTCTGAGACCTTTATCTGGAGTTTTGCCGGCCCAATCGCTGTTGTCATCCCGGTAAGTGAAGTATACCAATACTCGTATATATACTGTAAATCACTTTTTATTTGCGAGAACTTTATTTTCGTATAATAGCTCGCGAAAATTTCATTCTCACGTATAATAATATTCCTTATGATTATATGGAAGAATAACAACAATTTGTGAAAATTATGTCTCGCTAATAAAGAGTCAATGACTATCTCGCAAAAAAAAGGTATCGTGAAAATTTCATGATCTATAGTAACCTGTCATAGTTCTAATTTAGCTCCTTTCTCGTAAACTTGATGTTATTATTACATGTATTTGGTAACAACTGTGTTAGCTAGCTGGCAAAGTACCTTGATTATGGCATTTAATTAATTTGTACGGTTATATTTGTTTATTGTGAATAAATTTCCTGATTCCAGGCCATCATCTTCATGTTCACACTGGCACTACATTCTAGTTGTAAGGAGAAAGTCAATGTTTCGGACATAACAGCTTTCAGGTAACAATATACATGTATATTTTATTCTTTTGAACTGAACTTAGTAGTTTTTTTGTCTCTTATAATACCAAGAAAGATTTTCATTTTTTGTTACAATTAAGGAATGAAGAAATCACAAATTTTTTTCTCAAATAAAGATAGGCATTTTCATGTTAAAGAATTATTAAAAATAATTACAGGACCCGGATTTTCTCTGGTGTGATATTACTGCTACTGTTGGGAATCTCCTGGATTCTGGGACTACTTTCTGTGAACTATGACCTGCAGCCATTACATTA
The DNA here is from genome assembly GCF_032062105.1 of Saccostrea cuccullata. Taxonomy (NCBI): domain Eukaryota; kingdom Metazoa; phylum Mollusca; class Bivalvia; order Ostreida; family Ostreidae; genus Saccostrea; species Saccostrea cuccullata. The sequence continues at coordinate 100,728 of NW_026919781.1, forward strand.
TGTCTACGCAGCATTTGCATTCCTACAGGGAGCTTTTGTATTCCTAGCCTATGTTGTTGGTGACAAAAAGGTAAGATTTAAAAGTGCCAAATCCTAAAAGTGTTAACAGTTCAAATTGAGATAAAGAAAATTTCTAAAACTTTCGTAAAATGAAAATATTCAATATTTTTAATAAATCGTTTTTATCCCATTTGAATATATACTTTGTCAATATATTAAGAAGAAGACTTGTATATCTTGAAGGATTGATAAAATTAATGTAAGTGTTGGGGGAAAAAAACCTCAATATCACCAGCAAAATGGAATATTTTTTTATTTCCTGTTAGGTGCGTTATAACCTGAAGAAGCAGTGGTACAAAATGCAAGGAAAGAAGCTGGATCCTGATGACTCAGTGGTGGGAAGCAGACCTTCCATCTCAGTAAGTGATCAAAAGGATTTGCTACAGCTTTAAAACTGTATTAAAACTCTGAAGAAATACTTAAGATTTAAGAGTTGTTAAATTTACTTTATGACATGTTTATGGTATTTTTTTTGCTTTTCATGGTTTTGGTGCTCGGAGCTTTTACTTAAATGGACATTAAAAGCTTTTGGATATTTAATGCCCTTTAATAAATGTAACTTTGTTCTTACGATATTGATCAAACCAATTTATCTTTTTAACAGAGGTCAGCCCTGGCCTATAGACGAGACTCTTCCATTGACGGCTACATAAACAGGACAAATGTTGGGATCTCCACCACATCCACCACTTCTAGATCCACCAGTAAGAGCAGCGGGGGGCTGTATAAAGGGGAGGACTATCTACGCAGCACCGACACCTCTACCTCAGGACACGCCCCCTCCTACGCCTATGATAACTCGTACCACCAGAAGTCAGGGGAGGGTTAGTACATTGTAACATAATAGTAGATGAAGTAGTTTAAGAACTTGAGAATTTTTTACTACAATTTACATATCTTATACCATATAAGTGGAATTTTTAGCGAGATGCAAATTTAGCGATTTGTCCTTAAAAATCTGGTAATTTATTTTTAGCGAGATGTTATTTTAGCGATTTCAAAATGCACATTAAAGAAGCTATTACAAATAAAACGCAATTAATTTTTAGCGATATTTAATTTTAGCGATCTCGGCACCCTCGCTAATAATGCCAAAATTAAATTCTCGCTAAAAATTCTACTTATATGGTATTCTCTTTTAATATTCTTGATGTAACATTCTTATTTAGCAAGATTGCATCATTTTATATAGAAGATCACTTTTTGGAATTGATTTAAACAAGGTTCATGATTTTGATTAGCTCCATTGATATACAATATTTCTCTTTTTCAGATGAAGTACCAGAGAGAAGATCCCGTTGTAAACACAGAAATCCTGACTCGGATTCTGAGAGTGATGTGTCTGTCGGTCAGGCCAGTATAGAGCTGGCCTCCAGTCACTCATCAGATGAGGACGACGACTTCGATATCGGACCATCATGGGAGAAACAACTGCCAAAAAATCAGAAGATTGGTCAGTTGGACTGAATGAAATAATGCTGTGAAACCTTAAAAAAAATGTTTTGTAAATTAGCACAAGCAAAACTTTTCCTGTCTGTTTGCTATAGAATAATCTCTAAATTATTACAAGGAATAAAGTTAACAAAAATATTTCTGTCTTTACAGAAGAAGCCAAAGAACAAATGAAGAAAAAGCAGCAAGAACAGAGTCAACATCAGGACTCAGAACAACAACAAAACCAACAGAATCTGAAGCATTTACACACAGGTCAGCAGGGACGTAGCAACAGGGGGGCCTCTCCCCCCCCCCCCCCCCCCACTTTTTTTGCCAAAAATACTTTTACTATTGAAAATGTTCATTGAAAGGCTGGTTGCCCCCCCCCCCCCCCCCCCCCCCCCACTTTATACTTAAGCAAAGTAATATGAAGGAAATATAGTATTGTTTAGCTTAAGAAATGAATATTGAAAGGAATTGGTAGTGAAAAAAGTTTGCCTCTACCCCCCACCCTCCCCTCGAAATAGGATTTTTGACTTTGGGCAACTTTCCTTTAGTTTTTTTTTTTTTTTTTTTTTTTTTTGCTTGTCAACTTTTTCAGGTAAGTGAAAAAAAAAATTCTGTGGCTGGCCCCCCACTTTCAAAGTCAATGCTACGTGCCTGGTCAGTCTAACAGTAACAGTGATTTACAGTTATAATGAGTCATACAAACAATTCGAAGAACAAGAAAACTGCAGATAGTACTGAATCAATTTGATCAGATAATATTTATTACAGGCCCCCATTTGTACACCACACTTCCCAACTACGGACACTGGCCAGGTGACCCAAATCTGTCAGGGTTCCACATGAGTGAATCTGATTATCAGCAGACCGTATCCAGCAATCCACCCGATGTCACGCTTCCTGCTCAGCAAGAATTACAAGGTATCCGTCGGCAGAGGAATATTCTGCTTGGCACATACGGAATCTATCGCTAAACATGAACAGATATGTCATTCTAGTGGGGTTGACATTTAAAGCATATAATGAATATAAGCAATTTGATTTAGAAAAAATATTTGAATATTACCGCCAGAGGAACATTCTGCTTGGCACATACGGAATCTATCACTAAACATAAACATCTTCAATAATTAAAAGAAGGGAGTCAATGTAAAAGTTTAAACATTTTGATTTTTAAAAATGGCATAAATAGACAATCAAATGCTAGTCTTAGAGTGGTGTTCATTGAATTCCATACATAAAGAGCCATCATCCTCATAGTTTTCCTTATTGTCTCACCTTGTACATAAAGCATATGACTATTTTATTTCTGTTATACGTTATACATATTGTACCTATTTCAGAAGGTTGTTTATAAATGTATATCTTTTGTGTTGTACACGTTAATATATTTATTGTGTTATAATTGTGCTTTATGTGTTGTTTACTTTTTTGTACAGATATTTGTGTAAATATTGAATCTAAAGTGCTTTATCAGCTAACAGTGCCATTAAAATTTCCTTTTTTTATACGCCCGTCTTTAGACGGGACGTATTATGTTATAGGCTTCGTGTCCGTCCGTCTGTCCGTCTGTTAGCTTTTTCGTTTCCGGCTCATAACTTTAATACTATTAGGCCTAGGATTATCAAACTTTGTCATCTGATGCGTCTTGGGTAGAAGGTGTGTTGCGCACAAAAAGTAGGTCGCTCTGACCTTTAATTAAGAAGTTATAGCCAAATATGGAAAAATCCTTTCCGGCCCATAACTAGAAAACTATTAGACTCAGAGTCATCAAACTTGGCCAGTTTATGCATCTTAGGTAGAAGGTGTGTCGCGGCCTATTTCAAGGTCACTGTGACCTTTAATTTAAGTGAATTTTTTAAAAAACTAAGTCTTTAAAATTTTAAATTTCATAATCCTAAAAAATGTAAAAATATAGTTGTATCCTTGTTTAAAATGTTAAATCAAGTAAAAACTTATTTTTTCATTATATGCTTTACAGCAATCTGTAACAAATGTTAATGTTTTGAGAGGAATTCAGTGTGTCCCATGGGCATAATTATCAAGCACTGGTCAAGAAGAATTTTGATAGCAGAAATAGAGAGAAATTAATGAGTTTATTGTCAGGAGCTAAGTGGTAGAGCATATCTCTGAAAATGCAGCTGTTATCTTTATCTTTAATCTCTTGGGAGTTGGGCAAAAAGAAATGGCCTCATAGTTGCTTGTGTTAATTAAGAGTTCTTGATGGCTAGTTCAGAAAAAGATCTTTCAATTGGTGTAATGTAATTAAAACAAATTGATGCTTTAAAATACAGTGTATGAAAAAAACTAATTTACTATTGTATAATATAATTAAAACTAATCCTTATGAAAAGATGTTAAATTAAGTAAAAACTTATTTTTTCATCATATACTTTAACAGCAATCTGTAACAAATGTTAATGTTTTGAGAGGAGAAATTCAGTTTGTCCCATGGGCATAATTATCAAGCACTGGTCAAGGAGAAGAATTTTGATAGCAGAAATTTGCATGACAAATTAGAGAGAAATTAATGAGTTTATTGTCAGGAGCTAACTGGTAGTCTAACCATAATCTCTGATCATGCAGCTGTCATCTTAATTTTCCTCTTGGGAGTTGGGCAAAAAGAAATGGCCTCATAGTTGTTCGTGTTAAGAGTTCTTGATGGGTATAGTGCAGATAAAGATCTTAAAACAAATTGATGTTTAATGTGTGATTAAAACTTAATTAGTATTGTATAATATAATGAAAACTAATTATACATGTGTTCATTGAAATAAAATTACTGGGGTACATTTCAATTTTTATATATTTGCAACAAATTGCAGTCACCATGCCTCACTTAGAATTTTATAGTCTAAAGAATAATTAATTTTTGATTTTTTTTATTAGACTGTAGCATTTCCAATATTCCATTAAATATGCAATAAACAATTTAAGCTGCATATGGATATTTGTTAAGTTCTAACACAGCCAATTTAGAATTATATGATGTATTATTTGTTATAATTAATCCCTACACTGTAAGTCTCTTAGAGATGTATGTACAATATTTTAAACATGATAAGAAATGGAAATTAGATCATTGAAATCTGTGTCAATCTGTTAATCAAGGTAATCTGATTTTCTTGCACCTTAACCAATTTATGATTGTTGAACAATATATTTGACGGGCGTATCATGCTGTGGCGGGGCACTTTATTTTTTTTTTTGGTGATAACTTTTGCTCTCTGTAGACTGTGATGCAGGCTGCTATTGTTGTTTGTTGTACGCTTTGTTGTCTATGTTGTAGGACACAGAGATTACATTATACCCCCTATCCGTAAGGACAGCCTTGTAGCTGATCCAACCACCTCCCCCCGGAGTCCCTATATTCTACCCCCTCCCCCACCTGAAACTCGGATGAAGGTTCAGGTCTTAACTCACAATGGCAGTATTTCTTCTGAATCAGAGTAAGTTTATCTCATAGTAGAAGTGCTGTGTACCTAATAGGAGAATTAAGAGATTTTTACATAGTGACGATCATATAGAAAAGATAAAAGTAAAATATAAACTAATTAAGTGCATGTACTTGTAGTATGCAAGGCAAAATCTTATGGAATAAATATAATTCCAAAGGTGAATTTTTTTAAGGAAAATAGTGTTAGATCAATATTAAAAGTTACTGAACTCTCTTTACAAATGTTCATTTACACCAGTCAAAACTTGAACAGAATTGAACTACTTTGTAGAAAATAATACGCTTAATATATAATAAATGAGAATAAATATTTTAATACAAATTGAAAAATACATAAATATACTATTCTCGGTAGTGTTTCTCAGAATTACAATAGACTTTTACTAATTTATTAAACAATTGCACTCTTTATCTGTTATTAATTGACAATCATAAAATCTCCTTGCTAGTCCTCATTATATCAATTTTGTTCAGATATATCTATTCTAAAATGTTGTTTGCATGAAGTATATCTAATAATCTTTGACTTTGCATGAGGTTGCATGAGTTTAGATATTTTATTTTGTGTATTTCAGATGCAGTGATGAGACTACAGTCTGACACCCCTGCCGGATCCTCTCCCCATTCCATCCATCATTAATCATCTAATCAACATCACATGTTCTGATTAATCAAAGCATAATATCAACGCATGTTTTAGTTTTATCACAAATATTAGTTAATTCATTCCAATTTTTCATTCCACATTTTTTTACTTATAATATTGTAATGTTTATAGCCAGTTTATCTTCATGAACATTATTGCTTGATATTTTCTTTCATGTGTTAAATGATTTATATTATTTTTGTCATTTTATATTCTATCTCAGGACGAGATCTGTTTTATAACTAGAGTTTTAAACTTTGTCTACAATATATGTTTCTTCCAATCACAAGAGAACATTCCAAAAATTCCAGTATATGCATAATAAAATAGCTTTAATGTCACTAGCATTGGTCTTTGACAACCAGCGTTATTATACATTATGCATTTGATGTTTTGATCACATTTATAAGAATGTACAAGGAAAAATGGCAAAATGCTTGCTTGATCAATGAATTTTTTTAAATTTGCAAACAGTGCACAAAAAATTAAAAATTTAATGTCTTGTTGTGCCAACAATGTGAGATAATATTGTTCAGAATATACATGTGTGAATGACAGCAAAGTCACTAAGGTCTGAAACAGAATTTAAACTATATCAATTAATACACAAACATCATCTGATACTTTATAATATAGTGCCATAGCATTATCTTTGCAAATTTCAGAGACTCATGGATATAAAACACACTCTTTTAATGCACAACTCATTTGTAAAAATATCAATAATTCAGTAATATATGAGAAGTATATAAGCCCTTGAGTTATCATGTCCCAAAATCATTAGATCTGTTAATGTATTTGATCTCAGTTTAGCGAGGGGATAGAGTATAAATATCTCCGGTGGAGAATACATATACTACACGTGTATCATGTCCTTTTAGACAGATTTGTGCTTAGTGTGATATGTATGCAATGTTTTTTTGTTGATTTTCAAATGAATATTTTGAAAGAACTTTAAATCGTTTACAATTAAATCAATGAAATATACAGCCAACATTATATGCATCAAAATTGTACCAATTTTTCATTACACATTTTTTTATAAGAAAAATTAGTATTAGAAAATTTAATGAGCAAAAACCAGTTAAGGTAAATGCATTCTTTTGTATAATACACAAATTTAGCAGATCATTGAATTCCATATAAAACAGTTGCAACAGACGTGGAAACATTTTACTGAATTAAACATTAATAAATAGTATTATTTTCATGCTGGGTTTCTTGAACACATCAAGAGAATTCATCAAAAGCAAATTTCATATATTTTTTTGCAATATTTAAGACTTTAATACATGTAAAATTGCTCATAGAGTAGGTTCATTACTTGTAAATTTTACATATTAGATTACCTTTCCATGTAAGCAATATTAAATATTTGAGATGTTTTCTTAAATAGCTTTAACATTCCATTTGATTGGGATATTTTTTTTATTATCTACACAAAGTAAGCCTGCCTTGTTGAATGTCTGTGATTTTATGTGTACAAAGAAAGAGGTATAATTGTATTGTCACCTACAGAATTTGTATTTATTTTTGAAGTTTTATTTGATTTGTATAGATCTTTTGTCATTATTTTGTAGAAAGAATGTGAGACTTTTTCTTTTATAAAGTCGGCCAATAAATAAGAACAAAACTTTGAGTTGACTTTTCTGAAGTATTTTGAAATGAAGTGCAAGAACAGAAGCAAGAAATGGAGATTAAACATCTTCACAAAAGAACATAATTCAAAACTTCATTTTTAGCTCACCTGAGCTGAAAGTTCAAGTGAGCTTTTCTGACCACACATCATCCGTCTGTCTATAAATTTTTCACATTCCAACTTCTTCAAAATCTTCGGGCCAATTCTGATAAAAGAATGATAACCTTTACGCCAGCTACATGTTCACATTTTACTTCGAACACGTGGTTCATGTCAATCTATTATCGATATTAAACGGACTGCAAACATTCAAAAATGAAGATGGGGGGGGGGGGATAAGGCGGGCAGAATGCCTATAGCGTCAGATATTAAGAAATCACATTTAATATGTGAATTGAGTATTTAAATTAACTTCTCATAATTGAAATTTGTGAAATTATGAGAAAAAACATTTTCTGAGAGAAAATAAATCTCGTAAAAGTATTAGATGGTATACGTGGGATTCGAACCCCAGCAATAAAATACCGAAGTATCATATACTGCTTTGAGTCTAACGCGCTAACCACTATTAAGCTACATGGCTCATGTTGGTTTGGGGCATTTAAATCATGTTTGTGATATGACCCTTGACTTAATGGACTAGATGGATTTCTCGGAAAGATGTGAATGTTTTGTCATAAAATTGTACTTTTAAGGTATACATGTAGTGGGTCTTCGCTCCATTATTTTGCAAACTGAAAAAGGTATATTATCTTTCAAAAAAATGGAGCGAAGACCCACTCATATTGAAAAATCTTGTTAAAGTATGAGAAAATGACCGTTTTTGTTCTTTTTAGTTTGTGTATGTTTTTTCATAGGCAAATATTTTTAGTGTTTGTAAGATTTTTGTAAATTATAGAGATTTAACATTAAGTATACTTTAATATTGCATGAAATATGAAATAAAATGTGGATATAAGTGAGATTAAATTTTCCACTTCTCATCTGTCGCACTATAGGCACTTTGTCCGCCTTATTCCCCCATCTTCTTTCCAGTTTAAGGTTGTACTGATTTATTTCAAAATAAATACATGTAGTACATTTGGTACCGTTTTACCGAGAGCAAAAGCCAGATATTTTGGTATACACATGTACTTTTTCTTTCAGTTATTTATTATTTTTGTGAATATATGTAGTACTAGTAAATAGAAAGATAAGCGGACTTAAATATTGCTATTTGACAAGGTATTTCAAACTACATATTTTGTTGTTTTTTCCTATGAACGTACGTTAACTTTGTAAGTATGTCCCGCTGTGGTCAACTGACCAAATCGTGGACATTTATACTATAAATGTTTCGTACACTATTCCTGCAAATCACACGCCAAATACGTCCATCTTTTTTTTATTCTTATTTAGAAACCTTGCCAAAGATATGTGTCATTCAAGGATCATATTTTGGCACTGTAATTTTGACGTTATATTTGTATTATGACGTCACAATGGATATATTCTTTACAGTGTGACATAAACAGTAGTTTGACGTCACAATGATCATTACGTCACAGTTAATGGATCAGTGTGTCACACGGAAACAATGTAGATGAACAGTCCGTATAATGTCACTGCGGAGACGAGTACCCGTTTCCGCAAACCATTTTCATTGTGAAACACAAGAAATTTGGTCAGGGTTGAGAAAGGACGAAGTCCCCGACGGACAAGGAGCAAAAATTGAATGGCAGGACCCTTCTATAGAATGCTGTGAAATGGGCGAAGAAGGGGGTTACTTGAGGTATGAAAGTGCTGCTTGCTCCCACACAAGTGGATTTACTTCAGGGAATCGTTCCCGCTATAATAAGGACATTCCGGAGGAAATGAAGAAGTTTTATGAGGAAGAAATACAGAAGCTTACACGTTTGCTTGATAAAGATCATATATGGGCGGGGAACACAAATGTTACTGGGCCATCGAGAGGTAAGTACAACTGCAAGTGACTACTATGAAATAAGAACTGAAATTTTTCACAAAAATCGGATAAATAGAGCGATTTGAAAATTATTGCAATGACAGAAAAAGTTTTATAATGTACACGGGCAATCTTTTATTTACTAATAAATAAAAATAATCGGCGATCTAAAAGCAATTTGTACAGCATTGTTAGAATTATATAGATTTTTCAAAAGAAAATATCTATCAAAACTTCATCCTCCAAAAATGAATGAGGCGTAAACATGAGCTTAACATGCATGCATGACTTCTTCTAAAAAAAAAATAAATAAAATCAGGCACGAAGTAATGTTTTTGGAAGGGGTGGGGGTTACATCGATCTTGAGGCATTCAATGTATTATGAACGGATTTTGAAAAAAAATATTAGTAATTTCAAACTGGATAAAAACATATTGCTTGATAACGATAAAGGTGAAATGAACCAAATTAACATGACAATTCACAAGTGCTACGTATCTGCCATTGATGGATAAATGATTCATTTTTTTTAAAACTTTGATTAAGGGAGAGTCTACGCATATTTTCACCAAGATATTTATTTGAAATTCAAATTACTTTTTACAATATCAAAAACTTGATCTGCCCATAGACTTCATTGTAAAATTCAAAGTGCAGTTAATTGGACAATAATCAATATTTTATAAAGTCTTTTGTATAGAGCATTTTTAGGTGACTTGAGTAACTCAGGTGACCTATTGCTATCCGTTTTCGTCCGTCGTCGTGTGTCGTGTGTCGTGCGTCGTGCGTCGTGTGTTAACATTTGAACATTTTCGGCTTCTTCTCTGAAACCGCTGAACCAATTTCAACCAAATTTGGTATACAGCATCTATGGAGGAAGGGAAATAAAAACTTTGAATTTTATGGTCCCCGCCCCCCCTGGAGCCTGAGGGGTGGGGCCAAAACCACTAAAATTATTTCAATCTTTAAAAATCTTCTTCTTTACTCCTGCACATCAAGCAGGCAAACTGTTGGCATGAATGTAATGAGCATTGAGTCCTCTACCAAAATTGTGAAATTCATGGCCCCAGGGTCAGGGGTTCTAGTGCTAGGGCGGGGCTATATAGATTGTATAGTGAAAATGCATGATTTCTTTGAAAATCTTCTTCTCTGCTCCTGGGTATTAAATAAACTAACCAAGCACATAGTTATGATGAGCAAGAGTGCCTCTTCCAAAATTGTGAATTTTATGACCCCAGGGTCAGGGGTTCTGGTGTTAGGGCGGGGCTCTATTGGTGTAGTGAAAATGCATTTATTCTTTGAAAATCCTCTTCTCTACTTCTGGGTATTAAATAAACTAAGTACATAGTTATGATGAGCAAGAGTGCCTCTTCCAAAACTGTGAATTTTGTGGCCCCAGGGTCAGGGGTTCTGGTGTTAGGGTGGGGCCCTATTGATTATATAGTGAAAATGCATTAATTCTTTGAAAATCTTCTTCTCTGCTCCTGGGTATTAAATAAACTAACCAAGCACATAGTTATGATGAGCAAGAGCGCCTCTTCCAAAATTGTGAATTTTATGGCCCCAGGGTCAGGGGTTCTGGTGTTAGGGCGGGGCTCCATTGATCATATAGTGAAAATGCATTTATTCTTTGAAAATCTTCTTCTCTGCTCCTGAGTATTAAATAAACTTAGTACATAGTTATGATAAGCAAAGCGCCTCTTCCAAAATTGTGAATTTTATGGCCCCAGGGTCATGGATTCTGGTGTTAGGACGGGGCTCTATTGATTATATAGTGAAAATACATTAATTCTTTCAAAATCTTTCCTTTGCTCCGGGTTTTATGCCAATGATCCAAGTATATATATTTATGATGAAGAAAGGTGCATCTAGCAAAATGGTTATTTTTTATGCCCCCCTCCCTGGGTCGGGGGTGAGGGGGGGGGGGTACAAAGTCTGAAAATAAATTAATGCTTTGAAATCTGCTCTTTGGTATTAATCAACCATTTTATGATAAAATTGCAAAATTTTGAAATATGTGGCCCCAGGATCAGTGGTTCCTTTGGGATGAGGTGCACAACTGGTTATAAAGTGGAGGTGCATTTTCTCTTAATGTTACTCTGATCTACCTCTGGGTATTAAGTATATAGAGTAAGCATGCTAAGTCTATAATTATGATTAGCAATGGTGCCTCTTTCAAAATTGTGAATTGCGAATTTCATGGCCTCTGGTTTAAAACACGAACCAAATTTAATTGTTTGAAAGTTGTTGCACAATACTCAGGTGACCTATCAGGCCCGTGGGCCTCTTATATTTCAAAACACCTTCAAAATTATGGTTAAAAATATCGTACCATTCATTTCATAGGTACAAAATACGGTCGTTATACTTTGCGTACCTTAATTAACTGAAAAAAAGAAATTTATTATTATAACTCCATATTCAAAATCCTATTTCATAAAATTTTATTCATACGTAACCAAATAACAATGATATTAATACTAAAAAATTTTTAAAAAATGGAGAAGGGGGTTCGTGGGGGGGGGGGGTGTTACATGTACGTGTTACCAAACTCTCAATGAGCAACCCCCTCCCCCGATACTCCGTGCCTGTAATCATATCAACATCAACCCTTATCTTTCCTGTGATTTTGTATAATTCACTGTTAACCTTGGACTTTCAGTAAGTCGCGATATCCTCGACGTTACATAATAGCGTCTGAAATTTACAAAACTTTCATTCACTATTGAATATATCAGATAGAAATTCGGGCGAATGTCAACGTGTAGCAAATATCCAATATCAGCGTTGTTACAAAGCACTTTGAAAAATTACGCACTTTGAAAAAAAATTTCAAAGTGCGTTAAATTTGGGACCAAATCAACGCACTTTGAAAAAATAAAATTTCTTTTCAAAGTGCGTTAATACCGACCATATTAACGCACTTTGAAAAAAAAAAGTGTATTGTCGATATTCTTCAAATCTTGAGAATGATAAATAATTGAACATGTTGGATAAATTTTTGGTGATAATTTTAAGGTCCCTTTAGGATGTGAAAGTGAGCGATTTTCATTTTTCCTTAATTTGAACACTCTTCCTCTTTTAAATGTGTTACTGTACTTAATTTTTTCCAGTTTGCATGTATTTTATATAAGCTAAAATTTATTGATAGTTTTCAACCAGTTATGCAAATACATATATTTGGGTGTAGCATATATAGGCATCGGGCGTTCAATTTGCTACCGACGGCAATATGTATCCGAAAAAAATCGTTAGGCTTAGAGATTTTCTACTCGTCTTTTCCTTGCTCTCAATGAGGTTAAATCAATATACGTACGAGGGCCGTTCAAAAATTACGCGGACTTGCTGCACAGAAAAAATATTTGATCGGGCAAAATTACAAATATAAAAGAATCCTTACTTATCTCTACAAAATTTCATATCAAAATGTTATAAATTGGTATCAATTTTGAGACATTTTTGTACAGCAGCAAAATCTTCGACGTCACAGACATTATAAAAAAATTTTTTTCGGGCAAAATGTCGCACATAATATAAAAGAATCCTTACTTATATGGTCTACAAAATTTCATATCAAAATGTTATAAATTGGTATCAATTTTGAGTGATTTTTCAGGACATATCATTAAGTCACGGAGCAGCAAAATCTTCGACGTCACAGACATTTAAAAAAATATGTGAAATTTTTCAACATTTTCCCAAGAGTTCCTGTACAGTTTGAGTTATCTTATCTACTGAACATCCAAACACCATTTCTTGTCAAGCTTTGAATCTATTAAACAAGTATACAATATTCTTTTTTTGTTTTAAAACCAAAAACTGCAGGTATTTATGAGATATAGTGTGATATTGGTGACTCTCAATAACGTTCTTTACAGTCCGGATAAAGTTTTTTAATCTTCTTCCCGTCCTCCAGTATAGCCATTGGTCTAAAAAATTTGTCACGAATGTCACGAATATTTTAGTTTTACATGTTTTATTATGCATATTTTGGATCTATGTTGCCCACACATAATTTAACTGAAGTGTGGTGCGCCGTCAATTCACCAGACGTCATTTTCACAGTCGTTTTCACGGGAATCGCATCAGAGGAAAATAACTATATTTCTGTTAGTACTTCAAATATCACGTCAGAAATCCAAATACATAATAACAGAACAATTTCAAGATACATTTGAGAAAATTGTCGAAAAATATTGCAAATTATAGAAAATAAATGAGTTAAATTTTGGATTCCGCATGCTTTTGCTTCAAATTTTTTGTCGTGCTCCGTACCTCTCCATCAGCGATATCAACATAACGATAATTTTAGTAGAATTTTTTTATAATACAGAAATTTTGCCCAAAATTTATTGGAATCTTTGAGATACATATTTCTGTGAAATTTCATAACTCTGTGACGTCTGTAAGAGTAAATAATAGCACAGTCCGCGTAATTTTTGAACGGCCCTCGTATATTAAAAAGTTTTTCGAAAGATATGATTAATTACAAATTGATTCTCTCAATTACTAAAATATAAGTGTAGAATTTTTTGTTGCATACAAATTTTTTTCCAATGTGCGTTAACTTTCTCCATGGTAAAAATGTTAATGTACACTCTTACTGCACTTTGAAGAATTTTTTCAAATTGCGTTGAGTATGTCCCAAATTTAACGCACTTTGAAAAAAATTTCAAAATGCGTTAATTTTGTCCCAATTTTAACGCACTTTGAAAAAAAATTTCAAAGTGCGTATTTTGTTCAAAGTGCGTTGCCACATGTTAAGTCGTCTCATTGTTGTCAACTACAATTTAAAGTTCCTGATGTTATTAAGAGCCATTCTCTGTAATGACTTGAAATTTTATATATGAGCTGTGGCACGCATAATCTCAGAATTTCTCCAAACTCTCAATGATAAAAGTCTTTGATACCCTAAACCAATTTCAAGTAAAAATTGGTTGCTATGTGTTACAGTTACCATGGCAACATGTCTGAAAGTTTGAAAAATGGCATTTTTTAATTTGTTTAGAGCCCCATAGTTAACATTTGCGGCAAAGCAAACAATTGACAATAATTGTTTTCTAAAGCCTTCAGTCATATGTTTTAAATGCACGATAAACATGTTTGGGAAATCAACTATTACATACGTTACTTCGGTAACAAAGTATTCAAAAGATTAAAAAAATTGAAGTTTATAAAGTTATACACATAAAAATAAAAGCAATAATAAGATAAAATGTGACCAAATAATAGAGAAAAGAGCCTTGAAACATATACCAAGACCAAATTATAATATTTCATTTTGGTTGTCAATGGTTACCAAGGGTTTTATACCATAGAAACACTTAAAATTTACACTCTGTATGTCTAAATCTGATGCTATCTTTTAAAAAAAAGCACATTTCCTTATACTAGTAACTGATGATCAATTTTTAAAGGTGTTGGTGTGGTCCTAATTTTCCCATGAAAAAAATTCAAATCAGATTCTTTGAATAGAGCGTTGCTATGGGAATAAGCAGAAAATATATGCTTAAAAATCTGTAAACTATTTTGTTCCCTTGGATATGTACCCTTAAATTTTTATGATTGATATTTATAAATGGCTAACCTGACTTTCAATATTGACTATCATCCAATCGCTAACTGGACGCTAAAAGCTGGCACACAGGGTTTAAAATTGATTTAAAGTTTACAAAATCGAACATTTTCCCTTCTTCGTTACCATAGCAACAGAGTTGTTTTTTTTTAAATCAAATTCTATCAATATAATTATGATATTCAACTTTAAGTTTACCTTTGAAAAAATTTTTAAGTCGACACACTATTTAAAAATTTTTTCAAAGTGGGCACATAATAATTTTTTCATATCATATGAAAATAAAAATTCTAGACTTAGATTTTTAATGGAAAAACTTTTTTAAAAAGTAAATTCGAAATGCAGCCAAGAAAATTCACATTTATATATTTAACAACCTGGTACGTTGTTTCCTTGGTAACGTGTGCAAAGTAGTTAAAAACTTTCAATTAAAATGCATGCAAAAGCGAGGAACAATTTTCTAAGTATGGAAAAATCAAAATCGCTCACTTTCATATCCTGATGTGACCTCTTCACAGAAGAAATATCAAACAGGTTCAATTATTTATCATATCTAAGATTTGCAGGAATATTGACAAATCCATACAGTTTTTCAAAGTGCGTTAATATGTTGTTGAAAAAAAAAATTATTTTTTTGCAAGGTCTTAATTTAACAACCTGGTACGTTGTTTCCTTAGTAAGGTTGCAAAGTAGGATAAGGATGCATATTTGCCAGTCTTGAATTTTCATGTTTTTCCTCAAGACAGTAGCGTTAACCCAATCTTAGTTACTTATTTTACTTGGTTACACTGTGTTACCATGGCAACCATAAAAGTTATTTATAGAATATTATTGCTTATACCTATATACTTAAGGTAAAACATTTTCATTGTTTGTCTTAATTTGTTGATTGAGTTTTACCATGTAACAACTACCAATAGTGAATACTGTGCGTTTTTCAGCATATTTCAGCATTTTAAATGTATTCAAAATGTACCCTTGGTTACCACTTACTTACAGAAATATTCTAAACAATTTCTTTACAGTATAAGTGGCAACAAGGTGTCATGTTTTTGTGAGAATGGTTTGTTTGCTTTTCCGAGTTTTAATTAAGGCTCAGTAAAGATTAAAAGTAGCTGAAAATCTCAATTTTTCAAATTTTTCCGGCTGTTACCATGGCAACCGAGACACATGGCAACGAAAATTTATTTGATTAATGTTTCTGGGGCCAAGTACTAAAAATGGACGAAGTTTCATCAAAATCGGTGACCAGGTGTGGCAACGAAGTTTAAGTGGTCGCAGAGAATTGCTCTTAATTTCTTAACCATCTATCTGCCATATGAGAGACGCTAATTACGTAGCACCTAGAATGCCACGCCTTACTGAAAGTCCAAGGATGGTAGAGAATTGTACTATATGCGAAGAATATAGCAAAAAAAATAAGACTTTCTTTAATTTTTTTTTTGAAAATTTATTTTTACTTGTAATCCTTTTGTGATGCAGATGATTTTAAACAGAACCACCCTCCCGGGGGAGGAGCACCACTCTCTTGCTGTGATACAGACGATTTTAATCAGAACCACCCTCCACCTCCCCTCTCCGGCAGTGCAATGAGGAACAATCTCCTTGGAGCCATTCAG
The DNA here is from genome assembly GCF_032062105.1 of Saccostrea cuccullata. Lineage (NCBI taxonomy): Eukaryota > Metazoa > Mollusca > Bivalvia > Ostreida > Ostreidae > Saccostrea > Saccostrea cuccullata. The sequence goes on from NW_026919781.1 coordinate 117,109, forward strand.
CTGAAACGTACATCTAGCGAACCAGCCGAGGAAAAATTCGACCCAACAAAAAGCATCCCTAACCTAGCGTTCGAGGGCCCAAAAGAAGAAACAGGGCCCACAGAAAGTTTTGCCGGCCCTCCGCCTTCGATCCCCTCTGAACAACCGACAACCTCGGGTGGAGATCCAATGAAAAATCTCCTAGGGGCCATTCAACTTCAAAAACCCGAAACGGACTTCGTAGAGGAAAAATATGACCCCACAAAGAGTATTCCAAATCTAGCTTACGCAGGTCCAGTGGAGGAACCAATCGAAGAGGCGACGGCCGAGGAGCCGTTGGAGGAAAAGCCAAGAGCCCCTTCCTATGACTCTGGATTTGTTACATCAAGGACCGCAAGGATTGCCAATAACCAGAGTCCAAAAGAATACACCGCACCTTCTAAATCTCAGACCAAGTCAAAACCGTCGAAAAGCAGCCTTACTCAGACCAAAGGACCTCCTAGTCTGACGAGCGTTTTAAGTGCTGCACAACCAGAAAGACAACTAAGTTCTCGAGTGAGTTCGAACACTGGTGTGGATAACAGTGTGAAGCTAGTGAAGCCAAGTCTAGTTAGATTTAGTCAGATAGGGGAACGGCACGGCGAAGGAGTGGAAGACCAGAGGTCCAGAGAAAGCACAGGGGGTTATGTCGGACACGAAGAGGAAACTCTCATATCCTCCCACAATATACATCCCCATGAACCACTTTCTGACCATCATCTAGGCCATGTTAGACATCAAGCCCGGCCACTTATTATGGTCAACGAAGATAACACAATCAGAGCTGTTAAACATAAACACGAGCTAAACGACATCTTGAGGGCTACTACCGGTGACCACATGCCCGAATTACCACTAGAAATACAAAACTACGTCGATAAATTCCATGATGTTCCGCTGAACAAATTGATGCATTATGCCGAGACTGGATCCTATCTAAGGGAGAGCTTCCTTGACAGCAACATCTGCGACATTCGTGTTCATGTCGGTAAAGACACGTTCCCTGCGCACCGGATCGTGCTAGCCTGCTTCAGTCCGTACCTAGCTTCAGTTTTAGAACACGAGAACCCACTTAAACATAAAAAGCCCAAAGATATTCGAATATCGGGGGTTTCCGAACGGTCTGTTAAAGTTCTATTGAATTATGTTTACACCGGAGATCTAAGAATGGAAACTGCCCTTATTCCAGATTTCATCAAATTGGCCGATAAGTTTGATGTTGCTGCAGTTCGACAAAAATGTTTCGATCAAGTAGAATCGATAACTGATGATGAACTCCTAGCTCTGCTCTCCGTGATGAAAGACACGCACGACGTGGAATACTGCGATCGCATCATGAAAAGCCTTGCCTCTAAATTCATGCGCGTGAGAGACTGCAAGACATTTCTCCAGCTCGATATCAACACTCTTTGTATGATATTGTCATATGATGCATTGATTCTGCGCAGTGAGATGGATATTTTTTATTCGGGTTTGAATTGGCTTCAGAATGGCGATGCTAAGGAACGCTGTAAGTATCTAGACCGAATAATGGACTGCGTTCGATTTCCTCTGATGAACCAAGCCGAGCTGTACGAGTGTGTGGAACGCTGTAGCCTGTTGAAATCGAATGCGACTTGCTTGCAAAGAATTTACGAAGCTAACTGGTACACAATTGTTTTGTCTCTCTTTGATCTTTGAATATATATTCAATCTATCTGTTTCAATCTTGGAATATTTTGTTCTACTTTATTTTCAAGCAAGTACCACTACATAATTCCTAAATAGTAACGCACTTGATATGTCAAAGACGTTATTTTGCCTTTTTCGTTTTAATATATTCAACAAGGAATCTACTTCGTTTCATTTAATCAATAAGATATTCAATATAAACTTTCTCGACAGGCTGATGACGATGTCTATGCTACATAAGCAAGACCCCCTCCGTCTGCACGTCCCTCCCCATCGTAATAACATCAACTCCAGCGCCAGTGTCAGCGACTATATTACGGTGAGTTTTTTGGGGGAAAGATAAAAATAAAAAAAATTATATAAAAATGTCATTTAGGTTTGGTTTGTAAACAACAGTTTTTTTAAGAGAAGAAAACCATTCGAACATTTCTTATCCCAAAAACGTTTCTTAGAATCAGTGTCTTTTGACTATACTGTACTAGATATTTAGAATACCATTTTTTGCGTTTGATTCTGATATATGTATGGGATTTTATAAACCGTTCATGCACATATTTGTAGCGTACATGTAGCAGAGTGAAGTCTGACGTCACTGTAGAAGTAGCAAGAGATAGCTCTCCTAATAATCATAACAGTGAGCCGGGAATGTCAAGGACAAAATACTCTCCCTCAAACTCACAAGGGAGTCCTCGTAACAACGACTCACAGGGGAGGGCCCGTAATAACAATGCAGGGGGCGCTGGGGAAGAAAGCTGTGACTCGGAGATCTGTGCATCTCCATCAGTAAAAATGGAGAATTCAAAATCCAAAGGTATTAATTGTTATAGATAAATCAAAAATTAAAATCAAAATATACATGTACAACTGTACATGTTGCATGACTATAATATTAAGTCTGTTTTGTTTACATTACAGACGTTGCAGTTGAAGGATTGAAAATGGACCCCAGTCGAAATCACACTATTGTTTTTATCAACAAACGCATGTACATGATAGGTATACATTGTAGTTGTACAGTCCACCAAGATCATAATTCAACTGACTTGAGAAGGAATAGTTTGATATCATCAGAATATATTTCTTAAAAATAATAATTTAAAAAAGATGCATACAAACAAATATGCAAACACAACAAAAAATCTAAGACAAAAAAAATCTTACAAACAAAAATGAACATTTGAAGAAAATTAAAATGTTTTACATTTCAGGTGGCTATTTACCGAAAGAAAGCGTTCCAACTCCACGAAGAGACGTTCTGATGTATGATAAGCGGTGTTCGACATGGAAACCTGTCGCGCCCCTCCTGACCGCAAGAATGTATCACTGCTTATGTGTCGTCAACGGCCAGATTTATGCCCTGGGTGGAATAGGAGAAGACCACAGGTATGATCCATAGTTTGTCACTTTCATTCAAGAGTTATGAATTATTATAATAAATTTGGAAATATTTATCTTTTGTCTTATTATGAAACACTTCGTTGCTTCGTATCATATGGTATCATATAAACAAACGCAGATATGATGACATTGTCATGATGTTTATTTGTAGTATTCTCAACTCAGTGGAGTGTTACAATCCATCCTCTAACTGCTGGTACTTTGTCAAGGCAATGACGGTAGGAAGAATGGGCGCATGCGCTGCAGAATTTGGTGGACAACTTTATCTCGCTGGTGGTTATGGTGATTCAACTGGAAAATCAGAACGATTTCCGATTTTGAACAGTGTAGAATGTTTTAATCCCCATTCGAACAAGTATGATTTTTTTTTCTAGTTATCTTAAAGTTTGAGTAACTTTTTCTCTTCTCTATCACTAGAAAACAAAACAAGCCAAGTTTTATTTTAATAACTAAATATTTATTTCCATTTTTTCAAGGTGGACACCGAAACTAAATATGCGCTACGGTCGTTGTTACTCCAGTCTTGTGTCTGTTGGCCAATCGTTATACTTATGTGGAGGTTATGCAGTTAACCCGAGATCACACGACCATCATCTGTCAAGCGTGAGTGATATAGATGAGTACAGCATCGCTAACGATACATGGAACTACAAGAATCGTTTGGACACGGATCGACATGATGCAGCTTGTTTTATGTTGGGTAAGGCTAAGTCTGTAAAATCAGGTTTAGAGCTGAATAAGAATATATCAATGTTTGTGAAGGATTTTGGTGCCCTATTGCAATGCATGCTTTGCTGAAGAAATGCACATTGATATCTTATGCTTCTAAGGTGTGTCGATTTTTAATGTTTTATATATACTTGTAACCTGTTGATTCACTCTGGGAAATACTAAATAAACACTTTTAGCAGAGAACAGTTTCAGTATACAGACTAAAGGTTGGATTCAGGTCAACTGTCAAGGTCAATAACCACTGCATGAAACTTTATAGAAAGTCAAAATGCATATTAAATATATAACACTTTGTTAAGAATTACATTTGGAAAAGCTGCTGGAGGAGTTTGTTCAAAGGCACATGATACTAGAATTGTCCAGCCAGTATAGAGATATTATCACAAATTAAGAGTTAAATTAATATAAATTACTTCACTCTCCACAACCGAGAGTGTAGTGGACAGAAACCCTTGGCTTGCGAAGATTTGTAAGGACGGTTGTCTAACTTTGAAGAGAGAATTGGAACATTCCTTGTACGATATAAAATATAAAATGATTTGGTTTTTTTTAGATAACAAGATATACGTAGTAGGCGGGATATCGTCACAGCTAGACCACGCCCTGAGTGACGTAGAATGTTTTGATCCACAAAGAAACGTTATCTATACACCAGAGAAAATACCTTTCCAAGTCCATTGGATCAAATGTGCCGTTTCCAAAAATTAAAATCAATTCTGCCAAACTCAGTTATTGTGAAGAAAGTTAATATTCAGCAATGGATAAACATTTTATGAATTCTATGATTTGATTTTTCGTGTGATAAAAAATAGTAAAAGTTGAAATGTTAGTGATTTAATGTAACATTTTGATACATAAATAAAGGTTTATTTGAAATTGTTAAAATGATTTATGTGACATTTTAGTTTTAACTCATTTAAATTAGGCATCATATACTGGTATATACACAATAGATAATAAAAACAGGATTCGAAAACAATTACATTTTATATTAATCTGTTTCCTTAAATTAACGTTCAATATAAATAAAGAACATTTGCCCTTGTTGAACGACAGGTTTAACAGGAACAATAGCTGAAAAAATAAAGATGAAAGGAAAGCAAAAAATAACAAAATGGGAAAAAATTATAGAGAGAGATATCATAACATGAATTAACATTAATAGTAAATGAGGAATAAACAGTCATACAATCTAAGATTGATAATAACAACAATACGACCACAAGTAATATTCAGGTTCAAATCTTTCAGAGACTGAAATGAATTGATGTACATGTTAAAAAATGTTTGTATTGAAGAAATAATTCTTAGGTGAATCTCCAAAAAAGAGAATGTTTAAAGTGACTGGTCCTAATGGGTCAATGATTTTTTCCTTGAGTCAGTGTATAGAGGATTGTTGTTTCAATTTTTCCACAAGCACAATTAGGATTATCTGTTATTTGTTTTTGCAAATAAATGAGAATTACATGTAAGAGTACTACAATTATGTCTATAAGTCGTGTGTGTAAAATCTCTTCTTTGCACTTACCAAATAGAAAAATTTGGGGGTTTTATATAAGTTTAATATATCGCAAAGTTATGGTTTTAAAGATTTTCAAAGGTAGCTCGTACTCAAAGGTCAAAATCGGAAAGTTAAAGCAAATATTTGTAGCAAAAAGGAAGGTCATGCATCTGTTCTAAAATTATATATGATCAAGATCAAGTATTTTTTCAAAGGGTAAGTCATGTTTCAAGGTCAGGAGGTAAAAAATGTTGATATCTATTGGAACGTCCAGTACGCGAGTGAATCACAAAATTCTTAGCACCAGCCATACAAACTACATGGCAAAGGTTAACATTTTCCCAGGAATAAGCAATACTCCAATGTCAAAGGGTCCCTCAGGTAAAGCCGAAAGGTCTTATTACAAGAAAACGTAACGCTAGTGAAATATTAAAGCCCTAGTTTCAACTGTTCAAATGTTATACCAAGATAAAAGTTTTTCAAAGTATGTCAAACTACAAGGTCAAATGGCATCTAAAGGAGGATCTTGTCACATAAATCCAGACATGGTACAAAAGACCCTGGACCTTAGAGTACAAAAATATGACCAATGTAGAAGTTAAGAAAAGTTTGCTGAAGTGGATCAAACTCCGTATAGCCATGATCAAGAGTTTACATATAACCAAGGGGTCTTGTCACAATTAAGAAACATGCGAAATATGAAAGCCCTTCAGCTCCGAAATCTATAAAATATAAAGAAATCTTATGTTTTGCTGCTTAAAGATAAGCCTTTTTGTCTGTTTCTATCTAATTCTATGCAAAGCTAGAGCTCGGTTCACTTTATGCATTAAACAGCCCTATAGATATACCAATATATACATGTAACACTTTGTTACATTTTCATTATTAGGTCACCTGAGTAAACTCAGGTGACCTATTGCTATCCGTTTTTGTCAGCTTCTTATCTGCAACCACTGAACCAGTTTTAACCAAATTTAGCATAAAGCATCTATTGGTGAAGATGAATAAAAATTGTGAATTTCATGATCCCTGCCTCCCTGGGGCCTGAGGGGTGGGACCAAAACCACTAAAATTAATGCAATCTTTAAAAATCTTTTTCCTTTCTCCTGGGCATCAAGCTGTCAAACTGTTTGCATGATTGTAATCAGCATTGAGTCCTCTATCAAAATTGTGAAATTCATGGCCCTGGAGTCAGGGGTTCTAGTGCTAGCGCGGGCTAAATAATTATATAGTGAAAATGCATTAATTTTCTGGTGTTAGGGCGGGGCTCAATTGATTATATAGTGAAAATACATTAATTCTTTGAAAATCTTCTTCTCTGCTCCTGGGTATTGAATAAACTAACTAAGTACATAGTTATGATGAGCAAGAGTACCTCTTCCAAAATTGTGAATTTTATGGTCTAAGGGTCAGGGGTTCTGGTGTTAGGGCTGGGCTCTATTGATTATATAGTGAAAATACATGTATGAATTCTTTGAAAATCTTCTTCTGTGCTCCTAGGTTTTATATAAACTAACTAAGTACATAGTAATGGTGAGCAAGAGTGCCTCTTCCAAAATTGTGAATTTCATGGCCCCAGGGTCACGGGTTCTGGTGTTAGGGCTGGGCTCTATTGATTATATAGTGAAAATACATTAAATCTTTGAAAATTTTCTCTGCTCCTGGGTATTAAACAGATGAACTACCTATATAGTTATGATGAGCAATTGCCCTTCTTCCAGAATTGTGAATTTCAAGGCCCCAGGATCAGAGATACCATAGAGGGGGGGGGGGGGCTCTACTTATATACTGAAAAATAACGAATTGTTTGAAATCTGTTCCTTGGTATTAATCAAATATTTTTGAAAAGCAAGGGTGCCCTTTCAAAAATTGTGCAATGTGTGGACCTAGGGTCAGGGGTTCATGTGTGGTAGGGGCACTACTGATTATTGCTAAGTATTACTGATTAGTTGAAATGCATTTTTTGTTCCCCTATCCTGCCTATGGGTATTAATTAACCAAACTAAGCAATTGCTAAGTGTGTAGTTATGATGATCAATGGTGCCTCTTTCAAAATTGTGAATGTCATAGCATTTGGCTTAAAAGATGAACCAAATTCAATCACTGGAAAGTTGTTGCATGATGCTCAGGTGACCTATAAGGGCCTCTTGTCAAAATAAAGTAGAGACTTAGTACTTTCATTTCCTATTAAAATTTTTCTCCTTAAACAAGTCTTGGAACACAGGCTTTATGGAATTGCAATGTTCTTGAATTTTAGTGTAAACAGGTATATTTGAGTACTTTCAGAGAAGAAAAATAATATGAGCACACCCTCTGGTCTAAAAAAAATAAAACATTTTTGTAATCCTCCAAAATAGTTCTATAAATTACTGGTTGCTTATTTTAAATCAAAGGTTGTGCTTTATATTAAAGAGTGGAAAATATCTTTAAAAACTAACTGTTTTTGTAGACTTTTTCAGAATATGAGAAAATTGACGCATTTGTTCATAATGCATTGACTAGCCAGAAAATTACGTCATTTTTTTAGACTTGCAATCACCAAAGGTCTGAATAATATTTAATGCATTGTTAACCAAATATTTTAGTTTTTCAGAAATTCACAGAGGCAAAAAAATGTCGTAAATGAATCTTGTTCTTTTGCACACATTTTTAACATTGTGACACACATAAATCATACAAAATTCTCCTACTTTACCTTGCAAAGTTATGAAATTGAAGTGGGATTTGTAGGCATGCATTTTGAAAACAATAATATCAAATGTTGAAAATGTTTGCTGCCTTTCTTTTTTATGTTATCTAATAACCGGACCAGTTTCACGTTAGTTGATTTTAAACACTGCAGAATGTTATATATAAAAGACAAATTTGAAACAATCGTTCGTGTCACAAAAACATATTTTAAAAAAGGTTAGCAAAAGGATATGTCCGGCAAGACGAAGCACCAAGAAATACACGAGTAATTTTAAATAGTACTAATAAATTACACACCGAAGAAGGAAATGCTGCATGGAAAAAAAGTTTAAATGATGAAATACTTATGGATTGAGTGTTCATGGATAGTATATATTTCCTCCATTCACAATAAATTGTTTGATCAAACGTTTTAGACAAATACATGTTCTTTTTACATTACAGACATTTTTGCACTGACTGTTTAACTTTAAAGGGAACCGAATAGGGTTTTCATCACGAAATATTTCGTGCTTCATAGTAAAACGAAGCCTATTGACTGTTTTGTAGCAAATTCACTAAATTAAAAAAAAATAAACAAAAATAAGAAATTACAGTTTGAAAAATTTAATAACAATTTTATAAAACTTTTTAACTGATTTTTAAACAGTTTTTTCAACTGATAGGTAAATTGACGTCGTAATAGTGTAATATTGTTTTTGACTTTTTGATAACGTCAAATTCAAAAAGGGGGTAATAAAATGTTATAAATGAAAAGTAATCAATATATGCTCTTGAAAATAAAACATAGAAATGTGAGATTATCTCATTTTCATTTTTATCATTTTTTTGTATAAATCCTTTGTATCCGTCATATTTTGTAGTACTCTATAAAAACAGAAAAAATCGTTCATTTTTGGCATTTTGAGATGTCCTCTTTGGAAACAAAACGGTAGAATTTTGTGTTTCTTGCATAAAGTATACAATATAGTATTACTTATCATATATTATTATAGTCAAAGCAAAATATATATTGTAGTATTTGTATAATTTGCTTTAGAGTGCGATAAATTGGTACTTTTCCATATAGTCCTATAGTAAATGTATATCTTTATTTTGAAACGATCCGTCAAAAATACCTGGACGGTATATTTTCTCCAAACTTGGCATGTACATGTACACTGGAGTCAATGTAACTTATACGTGGTACAAAAATAGTTTCTCTAGCGTAGTTTCATTTTCCACAATAAAACCCAGTAATTATGTAATAAATAATAATAATTGATAGTTTAATCATTCATAAATTTATTGGCAATGCATTCATCTGATACATGAAAAGAAGAAAACTCGACATTGAAATATATCGACGACGTATTGTCACTTAATAATAGTTATTTCCATTCATATTTAGACACGATATATCCCAGTGAACTTGAAATAAAAGATACCACAGAGTCAGACAAATCTGTTTCATATTTCGATATATTACTAGAAATAAACGTTACTGGTAATCAAACAAGCGATCGAGCTTTATGATAAACGCGACGACTTTAACTTTTCAATTGTCAACTTCCCTCTCCCATTTATGCAGCAATGTACACTCATCACTTATTACCCGCATGCGGGGGTTGTATCTCTCAGTTGATTCGATACGTAAGAGCATGCTTAACGTATGAAAAATTTCTAAAAAGAGGTAAATTATTGATAAAAAAAAGTTGATATAAGAGGAATTCCAACAGTCATATGGTTCCGCATCTTTGGTCAATACAATGGACCTATATGCCAATACATTCTTGTATCTTAAAGTCAAATGCTGACTGACATTTTTCATTATATACACACTGAATTGTATACGGATTTTCCCATTATTTCCCAATCATGGCAAGGCGATGTAGCAGGGAATGCTTACTCCTCCATGGCGCCCGATCCCACCTCCGGAATTTTGGAGATCTTTGTTTGCTCTGCTCCTATTTTGTATTGTTTGAAATGGACTTATGAGCTTGAATACTGTTTGTTATCTCAATAGTTTTCGTTTAGAGACCATTATTTAAGGGAAGACTGTCTAGTTTTTTTGCTTGGTTTCTGATGTGATCAATCAATTTGTTCGCATTACAAATTGTATAAAAACGCCGACATCGTGAAAGGCTGAGCATATCGCTTAATGATGTTATAAAGCATTTATAAATTTTGCAGTTTTATTACGGAAAAGAACATGAGAAAATGTGTAAATATTTTGCTGTTTAACGACATTCTTCTACTAAAGAAAAAATCTATTTATTTTAGGAGCTTCGGATTCAAGGCGGGCAACGCAGAAGAAAAAAAATTGACAGTTATTTTTCACAATGGTGGCAGGGCTATTTTCTCAATTCTCCTTATTAACATGGAAAAATGTTCTGCTTCAGAGACGTAAGATATGTGTGACGAACTTTGAAATTATTCTTCCGCTGGTTTTCCCATTAGTTCTGATAATGATCAGAAACCTTGCGCACTATCAACCAAGGACCATGAATGCCACGACATACTATGAGGAAAGCATCTACTATTGTGGTTTGGATCGAGTTTTTTATGTCCCATATACCACCGTGATAGAGGACCTCATGAATAACACAAGACAAATTATAGTAGGTAAAGACATTTTATCTATTTTGAGGTACAGTGTATTCATAATTTCTTGATTACATGTGTTCACTAAAATACAATGTATGCAATTATTCAAATATAGACCCTTAATGGAATGCAGTGTGGAATATTCATTTATTTTGATTATCTTCTCTTTTTTGGGGGGGGGGGGGGATCTTTTATTATATTATAAACCATTTCAAACGATAAAGAATAGAATACATATTAAAAAATTAATACAAATAAAATGTTTACTCAATATTTCAAAAGTCTTGAACAGTCGCCAAACACTGTATCTCTGTATGAGATCTCTTCCATTCCTTAAACAAATGTCCCGTGCTTAGTTAATTGTTATCTGTCATATTTGTATTTTTAGAAAAATACAGGTACGGATCGTTTCCCCTGAAAGGTAATAAAATGCTCACAGCCGTCTACATCAAAGAATATAATCTTTTATGACATTTATAGTTAATCAAATTATTTACTTATAATCGATACCATTTACATATATAAAAATATTCATGATATATATTCAGAAAATTTTTGATTTATTATGATCACAAATAATTCAAAATGATATTCTTAATTTATGATTCTGATTCATAATATTTTTTTTCAGGATTTGCAAATGAAGAAGACATGATGAATTATCTACAAAGGTCTCGCAAGCCCGGTGTTTACATTTACTACTGGGAGGCGGGAATTGTATTTGATCCGCACCCGTCGTACATGTCGGATCTTCCAGCAGACATTACTCACACTACACGAATGAGGGGACAATGGGACACAAGGCCAAAGGATCAGTACGCTGACAAATCATTTAATCCTGGACCTGCATGGGACAGTAGTAAGCTTGAAAAAATGCAATACTACCAACCGTCCATGTATTTAATATCAGTAATTTATGTTAAGGACAATATTCATTTGGAACTGTAGAAGTCCAACTGTTTGTGAAGACTACATTGTAGCCTTATTAAAATATAGTTTGTCAAAGCTTACCAGAACCGCGAAAGCCTTAAATTAATGCTTCTTCAAGAAGTTTTTTCTTATTTTTCTTTAAATTTGGTTGTTGTTCTTGTTTTGCAATTTTGGTAATCCTGATTGAGGGATTACTAGTATATGATGGCTTTTTTCTGCCCCGTACATGCAAGATACAACATAACTATGTTGACTTGCCACTTATTTATGTTAATATGAGAGATCATTATGTAGACATGCAACTTTATATTTATGTTAAAGTGCAACTTATTTATGTCGAAATGCAACTGATATATGTCAACATGCAAGATAATTATGTAGACATGCAACTTATTTATGGCAACAAGCAAGAAATACTATAGTATATGTCAACATGCGACTTATTTATGCCAGCACGCAAGATAAGTATGTTAACATGCGAGTTATTTTTATTGATACGCAGCTTATTATCTTGCAAGTGACATAGATTTCTTGTATGTTAACATAATTATATCGCATGTTGACATTAAAAGTCGCATGTCAACATAATTAATTTGAATGTTAACATAAATATCTTGCATATTAACAAAATTAACTTGCATGTTCAGATAAGTAAGTTGCATATCTAAACAATTAACTCGTATGTCATCATAAATATTTATCTTGCATGTCTACATAACTATCTCGCATGTTCACATAAATAAGTTGCATGTTGTCATAATTATCCTGCATCATTAACGTCAGATATTGGCTAACGTAAGTGATTTTACCCATATTAAAATCAGATTCTCTCAAAAGATCTGTAACTTGCAGTTGAAACTGATGATTCATAGCACATATTTTGTCAAATTTTACAATGAGGGAATTACAACCTTTTTTACAATTGTTCACATAAGTTTGATCTATCAGTATGATGAGTCATTTTTTTTCAGATTACAAAATGGGCTTTCTTTGTCTAAAATATAGTCTAGATACTGCGATTATGGAATACATCAATTCTTCTATCATGTAGTCTACCAAATATTATGTTTCAACGAATGCCTTATCCACCATATGTAATAAACCCTTTGGCGAATTTCATCAGAATCACCTTTGCCATCACCATTGTTGTTGGTCTTATTCTATCTACACTCCAACTGACAAAGGAGATCGAGAGAAGAAACTAAAAGTAAGGAAAAACAGACTAGTATATTTACATGAGCAATTCTCTGCAATGTCTTTACCTTCTGTACATATTGAATATGTTGTAACATATTTTATTTCAATTTTTTTTTGTGAAAGAATCTGAATCTGAATAAGACTACTTGCATACAATATGAGGTCAGTTTTTAAAAAGCATTGATGAACATGTTCTAACTTGAGCAATGTTGGAGAAATATGCAAATGTTTTTTTCCAAATATCTCATAAAAGATGCCCTTCTGAATGATAGATTATTAAATATGCTACATAGAAGTAACTTATTTTTATCCATATACTAAAATAATTACCATGTTCTCAACACAAAGTTCACGGTAACAAAGATTTCTTTCAATATAATTTATGTAACCATCAGTTCAGTATTATAAATCCTTAATTGTAGTAAATCAAAGGAAATCAATCTTGTTTCTTTTTTTTTTTACAGGAAACGATGAGGATGATGGGATTGAGTTCCTTTATTTACTAGTTCTCCTTGTTTTTTAAGGGATTCATCTATCTGATCATCACCTTCGCCATCACTGTTCTCATCTTTCAGGCTGGACCCAACAAGATGTTCCAATTCTCTGACTCCTCTTTACCTTTCTTCTTCTATCTATCCTACGCAGTATCTGTCGTGTCCTACTGCTTTTTGTTCAGCACATTTGTTAACAAAGGTGATTTGTTAAATGCTGGTCATTCCACTATTTATAGAAAAAAAATCTCTGAAAAAGCATTCTCATAATTTGGTAACTTTGAACTTTATGAAGAATATGCAGAGGATTCATTTTGATTCAAAGGATTACAATATGAATATCAATTTATCAGTCTAGTTGAAACTGGGCCCTGTTTCATAACCAGACTAATCATAGTCACCAAAGGGCTTACCACCAATCCATTGCCATCTATTGTAAGGGATGAAATAATTGTGAGCTTCCTTGGCCCTGTCCTTAATAACCCTGAAAGGAGTCTCAAAGCCATACAAATGATCTAGAAATCAAACTCTTGACAAGACTATTATTAGTATTGAGCTAGTATTGGGTGAGGTTTTGTTAGAAAAAAGTATACAATCTTTTATTGCTTTTCTCCCACTTGTATATTGTTCAGACATGCTATTAGTGCATAAATATTTTGAACAAGGGTGCAACTATCTATAAATTGTGAATAAGTGGCTTAAATTAGGTTGTGGGTCTAATGTAAAAATGTATGAATTCTTTAAAAAGTTGTCTTCTTTCCCCTGTATTATAAGAACTAAAGGAAATAAGGTCATGGTTATGATTAGTAGAAGCGTCCAAATCAAAATAATCCTTCATTATCATACAAACTGACAGACTCATTCTGTTTACTTTTAGCAAACAGCCTCTTATTTTGCCGGATTTTTCTTTTTTTGTTACCAACATACCAAATTTTGCCCTGGATTCAAATTTTTCGGACATGACGAAGCCCCAAAAGATGGCTATATAACTGTTAAACAACATGGCTATGGCATTTGGCTTTACATCGGCAGCAGAACATGAAACAAAAGGAAACGAGCCATCGGACTTGGACGTGACCGTCGAACTTTGGCGTCCGAAGACATCGATCCATCGGGGTTTGGTGAGACCATCGGACTTTGGCGTCACAATCGCACTTTGGAGTCTTACATATATATTTCATTTATAAAATAAATCTAAGTTACAGGAGCCGGATATCACTTAGTGATGGTTAAGGAGCCAAGCTGCGATGAGACCAAATTATTAGAAACAATCAGAAGCCGTATTTCGTCTGCGACTTTGGAAAGCAGTGTTGGGGCGGAGTTGTCTTTTCCTCTTCCTACAGAAGGGTTACCGTCCTTTGCAGACTTATTCACAAATCTTGAGGAGAATGCTTCAAGGCTTGGGATAAGTGGTTTTGGAATGAAGGGAGTTAGTGATTTTTCCTTAGCTTTATCAAATCAAAACAGATTTAGAACTCAAGAAATCATTTATATTGTAGCTCAAACGCACTCCATTTGCAATTTCTTGTTGTAATTCTCCGTCGTTGTCTAGATTTTTTGCTGAAAAGATGTAAATCGTCACGTAAGCTTTAGCGCTTTCATTTTCATTCTTCAGAAGCTTACAATAGTATCATAGTAACAGTGATTGTGACGTCATGTTAAGCGGAACGTTAAATGTCTATATTATGACGTCATAGATACAATATGAAAAAAGTACGGGAAAATCACAAGTAATTTATAAAACACTATTAAGTTTTGGCTTAAAATACTAATAAAATGTTTTTCTTTTTCCCGTCTCTGGATATCAGTGGCACACCTGAGTTTATAGAAAGATAGATTGTTTTATTTTATGGGAGGAGGATGTCGATAAACTAACGGAGTTTTATGATCTACTTAACCAAATGAATTCGGATATCAAATTCACGATGGAAACAGATGATATGCAAATGCAATTCCTCGACGTTCTTGTAACAAAGGATAATACCAGCTTAAATACGGATATTTACTATAAACCAACCGATACACACCAATATCTGCATTTTGGATCCAGCCATCCCCATCACACTAAAACAGCTATACCATATAACCTCGCAAGAAGGATATGCACCATTGTGAGTAATACCAATATCAGTGATATCCGACTGGAGGAATTAAAATTGTATTTATTAAACCAAAAATATCCAGAACAACTTGTAGATAATGGCGTGAAGAAAGCCAAGGAGTGCGATAGAAGTCAGTTACTTTTAAACATACGACGTGCGAATGACGTTGAAATAATACCATTTGTGCACACGCATAACCCGAGAAATCAAAACATGAGTTCAATTATTTATGAATTGAACAACCTACTTAGAGAGGACGAACAAACGAAAAACATACACAAGAACTGTCGTTTTATCAACAGTAAACGCCAACCCAAAAACCTAAAGAGAATACTTTGTTCTTCCCAATTCAACGACCATACTTATACAGTCTCTAAGTGTAAGAACCCTCGATGCGGTACATGTGAATACATTACAGAAGGGACCAGCTATAATTTCAATGGGCGTGAATTTAGAGTTAAAGAAAACATGTCATGCGATACAAAAAATGTCATTTACGCCATCACATGTCCTGGATGCAAGGAATATTATATTGGTGAAACCGGCAACACTCTCCGTGCCCGTGTATGTGTACACAAGCAACACATTAGTACACCCGAATACAGACAAATCCAGTTAAGTTCGCACCTGGAGGCGTGTGGTAAAAAACAATTCAAAATTTTCCCTTTCTATAAACTCCGGTGTGCCACTGATATCCAGAGACGCGAAAAAGAAAAACATTTTATTAGTATTTTTAAGCCAAAACTTGATAGTGTTTTATAAATTACTTGTGATTTTCCCGTACTTTTTTCATATTGTATCTATGACGTCATAATATAGACATTTAACGTTCCGCTTAACATGACGTCACAATCACTGTTACTATGATACTATTGTAAGCTTCCTGAAGATTGAAAATGAAAGCGCTAAAGCTTAACTGAGGATTTTTGTGTTTTCTTTTTTTATTTTTTTTTATATTATTATCCGATTACTGAGACATTATTTACATTTTGGATATATATATATATATATATATATAATTTCAAAACAAAATGAAGAATCGGTACAGTTTTTGGTATATTTAAAAGTAAAAATCCAAAAATATCACAAAACATTTACTGCAAGCGCTTTCGCCATGTTCGGCTCTTCAGGCAGTTATACAAATGTCAGGTAGGTTACCTGGTAACGTCAAAAGCATAAAGTTCATTGTGACGTCATAATAGATGTAGGTAGCGTTCAGTTGGCGTAATTGTTAATGTACAAATCTTGCACTAACTTTCACACATTATACAAATGAAATTTCAAAATATAAAATATACAGTATCATTTGCGATTAAGTTTGGGTTTAAAGAGGTTGATAAAATAGTCTTCTTTTGCCAAACGTAGATTTTCGTTTTCATTTGGAAGTTTATAAAAAGGGAAAATCTTAAATATATTTCTTTGCCACATTTTGCGAAATCCGTGTATAACGCACACTAGGATCTTTAATTTGTTGCACGAACCCTGGCATTTAGTTTTCCCGTTTGTCCAATATAATATTCTTTACACGTCGGACAGATGGCACAGTAGATGACGTTTTCCGATTTACAGTTCATAGATGAGTTGGTTCGAATTTCCATTCCTGATTTAAGTTGGATTTTATTCCCCTCTTCTAAATATGTACATGTTCCGCATCTCGGATCTCCGCATTTTTTAATGGTTGGAATTTCCTCCTGTGTTGTAAAACGGGCCTTGTTGTGAACATTTCGCAAAATGTGGCAAAGGAATATTTAAGATTTTCCCTTTTTATAAACTTCCAAATGAAAACGAAAATTTACGTTTGGCAAAAGAAGACTATTTTATCAACCTCTTTAAACCCAAACTTAATCGCAAATGATACTGTATATTTTATATTTTGAAATTTCATTTGTATAATGTGTGAAAGTTAGTGCAAGATTTGTACATTAACAATTACGCCAACTGAACGCTACCTACATCTATTATGACGTCACAATGAACTTTATGCTTTTGACGTTACCAGGTAACCTACCTGACATTTGTATAACTGCCTGAAGAGCCGAACATGGCGAAAGCGCTTGCAGTAAATGTTTTGTGATATTTTTGGATTTTTACTTTTAAATATATATATATATATATATATATATATATATATATATATATATATATATATATATATATATATATATATATATATATATAATGTCAATTACGGGGACCATGTTTCATGTTCCGGGGCTTTATATATATATATATATATATATATATATATATATATATATATATATATATATATATATATATATATATATATGTATATATAGAGGTAAATCTTTTTAAAAAAAGAAACACGAAAACCTTTAGTTTAGCTTAAGCGCTTTCATTTCAAATCTTCAGAAGCTTTATAATACGTAACATAGCAACATAACGTCATAACGTCATAATAAGCGGAACATTACATACAAACGTCTATTGTGACGTCATAGTCAAACTTTGCGGGAAAACTGTAGAATGAAAATAATAAGTACAATTTTTACAACAATTATGCTCAATTGTTCAGTCTAGGTTTGAACATATGTATAAAATGTTTTTCTTTCTCACGTCTCTGAATATCACTTTCACTTGAAAGTTTGTAAAAAGGAAATATAGTGAATTGTTTATTTCCACAAGTATCCAAATGTTCACTCAGAGGGATTTGCCGATATTCCGGAGAGTTAATATGTTGTCGGTGGACACGCACCCGGGCACGCAATTGATTGCTCGTTTCCCCGATATAAAATTCTTGGCATCCAGCACACGTAATTACATATACTACATTTTTAGTGGCACAAGACATGTTTGCATTGACTGTGAATTGTCTTCCATTAAAGTCATAAGTTGATCCTTCCATTATATGTCTACACGTCCCGCAACGCGCGTCTTCACACTTAGTCACTTTGTAACTGTTCTTAAAATGGGACGAACACAGAATTCTTCTAAGATTCTTGGGCTGTCTTCTGCTGTTAATAAATTTTACATCTCTGTATATTTGTTGTGTTGACCGGTCCGTTTTCAGAACGTTGTTAAGTTGGTGTACTACGGAGGTCAAATTATGATTCCTTGGATTGTGGGTATGCACAAATGGAATTATATCCGTTTTATTTTCCTGGGTTTTTGTAGACAGTAATTCTGACCGTTCATATCCTTTGGCTTTATTTGGTTTCTACCTCGTTTTGGAAGAAAGTGGGATTTATTTCTATATTCAGAGACGTGAGAAAGAAAAACATTTTATACATATGTTCAAACCTAGACTGAACAATTGAGCATAATTGTTGTAAAAATTGTACTTATTATTTTCATTCTACAGTTTTCCCGCAAAGTTTGACTATGACGTCACAATAGACGTTTGTATGTAATGTTCCGCTTATTATGACGTTATGACGTTATGTTGCTATGTTACGTATTATAAAGCTTCTGAAGATTTGAAATGAAAGCGCTTAAGCTAAACTAAAGGTTTTCGTGTTTCTTTTTTAAAAAGATTTACCTGTAAACTACCGAGCACTGTGGATTTTTTTTTTGTTTCAATATATACATATATATATATATATATATGTATATCCAAATATATAAGACCTGCAATATAAAGTATATATCCCACAGACATACATTTAGTATATATATATAGAATAATTATCAATTAGGGGGACCTTGTATGAAACCATGTTCAGGGGTTTCACTTTTACCCCATCATTTATATATCTCCTTCTACATATACATATAAATTCTGATTTAAAACCGTGTTGTGCAAAATGGTCTTAGGTTTATTGAGATGGTGATTTAGTGGAGGTTAATAGTGCTAAAAATACAAGGCATTATATACACCCCGTGCCTGAAATACACCCCACAAGAAAGGTCTTATATAGAAATTTTCCCTATAAATGACACAGTTTCTTACTTTTACATAAAAAATAATGCTTTGAATATAAACATGAATAAAAATAAAACATAACTATATACAATGTAGAAAATGTGGCAGTTAGTAATATGCTGCAATTACACAGACATATAATACTGAAGCTGATGCATTGGCAGTGTTGATATACACAGTAGTTGATTGTGCATGGTGAGGGAGAACCTTTGTTTCCTTATTTTGGATGATCCCTTCTTCTCGTCGGAGCACCAATTTATATAAAACGGATAAATATAAGAAAATACTTAACACTCTGAATCATAAACTCTATATTAACTATATAAAACTGAAAACGAGACTTTTTATTCTTAAAAGTGCTAAACTTAGCATTAATATATATTAGGACTTTGACAACGACTTCTAAAATTCGGCTGATGAATGTAAAGCTTATATAACCAGTATTACTTCTAAAATTCGGCTGATGAATGTAAAGCTTATATAACCAGTATAAAATTTCAGCAATACATCAATGCTAGTGTAATTTGTTATTGCAAGTAATACAGGAGGCAAAACTCGCAAAACACTATATCCAAATAACATTATGAAAAATGCTAATTGTAAGACTATATTTTACAAAATTGCTTTTCAAAGAAGTAAAGGTAGAACCCATTGTAGATATCCGATACTGACAAGATAAGATAGAATTCTAGCAGGGATTAGTCTGCTCAAAAGAAATTAAGATAAACCTTTTAAAATACAGCGGCGAACTTATTCACAATTATTGATGCGTGTCTGTGTGTTATGAAATTTGTTGATTTTTCTGTTACAAAACGGTGCCAATAGTACATTTCTGTCAAGTTTTGAGATATTTACTGTTGTAACGACTCCGTGCCAAATTTGGAACTTTTACGTAAGCAAAACATTTTGTTTTGAAGCAGATCGTGCGTGATTTAATTCATGATGCTTTATAACCACCGTGTTATGATTTAGATCATGGTTTTCAGTACACTTGAAAACGAAATCAAATGAAAGAAAAAAAATTCTAGGTCCTTCGAAAAATATTAATAATTATCTATAATAATAATTAAAAAAGAAAACAAGTCCCCTTTTATGCATACTAGTAAAAACATTTGCATCTGTTTTACATGGTTTCCCGAGATAACTGAAACGCAATTCTTGAATGCAATATCCAAAGGGGCATCGCTGCAAAGCAGTTTTGTTACTGATTGATTGACAGAAAAATCAAGGGTCAATCCTTTGAACTGTTTATGGACAAAATCAAAAGTTTTATGTAAAACGCACGTCAAATGTTTCTTAGCCCATTCATGCATTTTCAGTAGAAGTTTCCAAAGAATGCGCCTCGGAGGAAGATGAGCTGCCGTCGGACTTCCAAAGTAATGCTTCAAGCAAATTTGTCGTTAATGTCACTGGAGATAGAACCGGAGACGGGCACTTGTCTTCTACTTGAGATGGAGAAGAGACGGGGGTGACCTCAGTCTCCGATTCCGGTTGAAGTATTGTCATACTGTCTGCTCCAAATAAATCTAGCAAAAGGTTGCATTGATCCAAGCTTAATTCAGCACTTGATGGAGAATGGAAAAGTGAATAACTTGAATGCTCATTATTTGATCCTTCTGTCTGTTCAGACATTGCAACACTATTTTGCGGAGTTTCAGGTGATAGAGTAGAGAGCTGGTTGATGCTATTCTCAGTTTGAAGTACATTTCCATTTTCTTCAGATCTTGAATGGGGATGTTGTCGAGAAGCTTTTATTTCCTGGGTAAGTGAAGCATTTGATGTTTTGTTCCTGTTTTTCGTGTTATCGTATGCTAACTTCTTGCTAATAAAGTTTCTTAAACCCGTTTTTGCCGACTTGTTTGTGATTTTACCTGAATGTTGAGTATCTGCATTCGATTGTTGTCTTTCGAACGTTTCATTCGTCGATTTTTCATCGGATTTTCTAGCTTGCGGCAGACTGCTTTTCATCAAATCTTCCACCATTGCATCAATTTCGCAAAGCCTCCTTCTGGGTCGCTTGTTCCTTTTTGTTTGACTGCGATCAATATCTTCCGTTAATCCGTATAATTTCAACTTCAGTTCCAATTGCTGAAATAGATATGGACGTTGCATTTATTACATTTTGAATTGCTTTGATAAGAAAAGGTACAACAACAAAAGTCAGAATATTGCATATAACTTTATCTTAACGATAGAAATGGATAAAATGGTTAAGATTAAAAAAAAGATAAGTGAAAATCACGAATATGTGTGTAATATATTGATTGAGAAATAATTTACAAATATTCTAATCATCATTTTCTGGTATTTAGCTTCCATCGCCTTCTGGTTTACTTCAAACGAAATAAGTTTCTGTTTGTCCTTTTTTAATTCCTTCACATATTCCACTGACGCTTTCAGGATGGAACCTTTGTTCAATTTCATTGCTCTAAAAATTAGCAAAAAAGTTACTTTGAAAAAGAGAAAAACAAACATGGATACATGTAGTATATTTAAATCATTCAGACCAGATGACTGAACCAGTTAAATTTACTTTAAGCACCGACAAAAACTAGAAAAAGGTCACAGATGTTTTTAAGTTCTTTAAATTTTTCATTGTTGTGGTTTAACTTAGTAATACTTAAAGCTACTTTTGATCATTTGAAACTTAATTTAAAATTCAAAGTCGTCAATTTCATAATATTAAGTTATCATTTTTTTTAAAATATATTTTTCAAAAGACAATTTATGGTTTCTTTTTTGTGTGTAGTTTTCCTTACTTTCTAAAAAAATATTATTAAGATATAATTAATTTTTTTAACTCATCTGTTTCATAGAAATTTTGTGTAATTTATGATAAAAAATACTTAAGGAAAAATGTATCATGTGCGAACAAAACAAATGACTTTAAAAAAATACTTACGGATGAGTATTGGGCGGTAAAAGTGTGGCCAACTCTTTAATTCTGTCATTAATGTTGTATCTTCGCCTTCGCTCAACTAGTAAGTAAATTTTAAACCATCTTCTAGTATATTGAAATAACAAAAAATAAAATGTAATCAGTGATTTTCTTAAGTTATTTGCCAAACAGATAAACTCCTTTTTATCCAATAATAGGTAACATTTGATTATAAAAATATTTCGAAATGTTCTTACTTTATAAATCATATTACAGTGTGCACTTATTGATATTATCAATAGCATGAATGTGTACTTACTGATGTTATTAATAACGTATGTTACGTAGGTTGGTATTATTGATAACTTCAGATAATATGAGTTCTTACTTTCCTTTTTTATTTTATTGACAAAGTTAATATATTTGGACTGGATGATGTAATTGACAATATGGGTGTGTATTTAATGGCGTTGATAATTCGGGTATCTACGGAGTGTTGTACTTTGTGATGTCCTACTGTGTACTTACTATGATTGATAATTCGGTATTTACGGAGTGGTGTACTTTATGATGTCCTACTGTGTACTTACTATAATTGATAATTCAGGTATTTACGGAATGGTGTACTTTATGATGTCCTACTGAGTACCTTCTAATGTTATGATTATGGTATCTATGGAGTGTTGTACTTTGTGATGTCCTACTGAGTACCTTCTAATGTTATGATTATGGTATCTATGGAGTGTTGTACTTTGTGATGTCCTACTGAGTACCTTCTAATGTTATGATTATGGTATCTATGGAGTGTTGTACTTTGTGATGTAATACTGAGTACCTTCTAATGTTATGATTATGGTATCTACGGAGTGTTGTACTTTGTGATGTCCAACTGTGTACTTTATCAGATTGATAATTCGGGTATTTACGGAGTGTTGTACTTTGTGATGTCCTACTGTGTACTTACTATAATTGATAATTCAGGTATTTACGGAGTGTTGTACTTTGTGATGTAATACTGAGTACCTTCTAATGTTATGATTATGGTATTTACGGAGTGTTGTACTTTGTGATGTCCAACTGTGTACTTTATCAGATTGATAATTCAGGTATTTACGGAGTGTTGTACTTTGTGATGTCCTACTGTGTACTTTATCAGATTGATAATTCAGGTATCTACGGAGTGTTGTACTTTGTGATGTCCTACTGTGTACTTACTATAATTGATAATTCAGGTATTTACGGAGTGGTGTACTTTGTGATGTCCTACTGAGTACCTTCTAATGTTATGATTATGGTATCTACGGAGTGTTGTACTTTGTGATGTCCTAGTGAGTACCTTCTAATGTTATGATTATGGTATCTACGGAGTGTTGTACTTTGTGATGTCCTACTGTGTACTTACTATGATTGATAATTCGGGTATTTACACAGTGGTGTACTTTGTGATGTCCTACTGTGTACTTACTATGATTGATAATTCCGGTATTTACACAGTGGTGTACTTTGTGATGTCCTACTGTGTACTTACTAATGTTATGATTATTGTATTTACGGAGTGTTGTACTTTGTGATGTCCTACTGTGTACTTACTATGATTGATAATTCAGGTATTTACTGAGTGTTGTACTTTGTGATGTCCTACTGTGTACTTTCTAATGTTATAATTATGGTATCTACGGAGTGTTGTACTTTGTGATGTCCTATTGAGTACCTTCTAATGTTATGATTATGGTATTTACGGAGTGGTGTACTTTGTGATGTCCTACTGTGTACTTACTAATGTTATGATTATTGTATTTACGGAGTGGTGTACTTTGTGATGTCCTACTGTATACTTACTAATGTTATGATTATGGTATTTACGGAGTGGTGTACTTTGTGATGTCCTAGTGTGTACTTACTAATGTTATGATTATGGTATCTACGGAGTGGTGTACTTTGTGATGTCCTACTGTGTACCTTCTAATGTTATGATTATGGTATCTACGGAGTGGTGTACTTTGTGATGTCCAACTGAGTACCTTCTAATGTTATGATTATGGTATCTACGGAGTGTTGTACTTTGTGATGTCCTACTTTGTACTTACTATGATTGATAATTCAGGTATCTACGGAGTGTTGTACTTTGTGATGTCCTACTGTGTACTTACTAATGTTATGATTATGGTATCTATGGAGTGTTGCACTTTGTGATGTCCTACTGAGTACCTTCTAATGTTATGATTATGGTATCTATGGAGTGTTGCACTTTGTGATGTCCTATTGAGTACCTTCTAATGTTATGATTATGGTATCCATACGGAGTGTTGTACTTTGTGATGTCCTACTGAGTACCTTCTAATGTTATGATTATGGTATCTATACGGAGTGTTGTACTTTGTGATGTCCTACTGTGTACTTACTAATGTTATGATTATGGTATCTACGGAGTGTTGTACTTTGTGATGTCCTACTTTGTACTTAATATGATTGATAATTCAGGTATTTACGGAGTGTTGTACTTTGTGATGTCCTACTGAGTACCTTCTAATGTTATGATTATGGTATCTACGGAGTGTTGTACTTTGTGATGTCCTACTGTGTACTTACTATGATTGATAATTCGGGTATTTACACAGTGGTGTACTTTGTGATGTCCTACTGTGTACTTACTATGATTGATAATTCCGGTATTTACACAGTGGTGTACTTTGTGATGTCCTACTGTGTACTTACTAATGTTATGATTATTGTATTTACGGAGTGTTGTACTTTGTGATGTCCTACTGTGTACTTACTATGATTGATAATTCAGGTATTTACTGAGTGTTGTACTTTGTGATGTCCTACTGTGTACTTTCTAATGTTATAATTATGGTATCTACGGAGTGTTGTACTTTGTGATGTCCTATTGAGTACCTTCTAATGTTATGATTATGGTATTTACGGAGTGGTGTACTTTGTGATGTCCTACTGTGTACTTACTAATGTTATGATTATTGTATTTACGGAGTGGTGTACTTTGTGATGTCCTACTGTATACTTACTAATGTTATGATTATGGTATTTACGGAGTGGTGTACTTTGTGATGTCCTAGTGTGTACTTACTAATGTTATGATTATGGTATCTACGGAGTGGTGTACTTTGTGATGTCCTACTGTGTACCTTCTAATGTTATGATTATGGTATCTACGGAGTGGTGTACTTTGTGATGTCCAACTGAGTACCTTCTAATGTTATGATTATGGTATCTACGGAGTGTTGTACTTTGTGATGTCCTACTTTGTACTTACTATGATTGATAATTCAGGTATCTACGGAGTGTTGTACTTTGTGATGTCCTACTGTGTACTTACTAATGTTATGATTATGGTATCTATGGAGTGTTGCACTTTGTGATGTCCTACTGAGTACCTTCTAATGTTATGATTATGGTATCTATGGAGTGTTGCACTTTGTGATGTCCTATTGAGTACCTTCTAATGTTATGATTATGGTATCCATACGGAGTGTTGTACTTTGTGATGTCCTACTGAGTACCTTCTAATTTTATGATTATGGTATCTATACGGAGTGTTGTACTTTGTGATGTCCTACTGTGTACTTAATATGATTGATAATTCAGGTATTTACGGAGTGTTGTACTTTGTGATGTCCTACTGAGTACCTTCTAATGTTATGATTATGGTATCTACGGAGTGTTGTACTTTGTGATGTCCTACTGTGTACTTACTATGATTGATAATTCAGGTATTTACGGAGTGTTGTATTTTGTGATGTCCTACTGTGTACTTACTAATGTTATAATTATGGTATCTACGGAGTGTTGTACTTTGTGATGTCCTACTGAGTACCTTCTAATGTTATGATTATGGTATCTACGGAGTGTTGTACTTTGTGATGTCCTACTGTGTACTTACTATGATTGATAATTCGGGTATTTACGGAGTGTTGTATTTTGTGATGTCCTACTGTGTACTTACTAATGTTATAATTATGGTATCTACGGAGTGTTGTACTTTGTGATGTCCTACTGAGTACCTTCTAATGTTATGATTATGGTATTTACGGAGTGTTGTACTTTGTGATGTCCTACTGAGTACCTTCTAATGTTATGATTATGTTATTTACGGAGTGGTGTACTTTGTGATGTCCTACTGTGTATTTACTAATGTTATGATTATGGTATTTACGGAGTGGTGTACTTTGTGATGTCCTACTGTGTACTTACTAATGTTATGATTATGGTATCTACGGAATGGTGTAGTTTGTGATGTCCTACTGTGTACTTACTAATTTTTGATTATGGTATCTACGGAATGGTGTAGTTTGTGATGTCCTACTGTGTACTTACTAATGTTATGATTATGGTATTTACGGAGTGGTGTACTTTGTGATGTCCTACTGTGTACTTACTAATGTTATGATTATCCTTCTTTATTCTTTCCTTTTTCCACGTTCTTTCTTCTTCTTTTGACGAAAATGTCACCGGTTGATTTCCGTCACTGTTAGACCTGCTCTAAAAAAATCATAGAAAAAAACATTTATTTTTTTTATCTACTAAGAGAAACACGTTTATGTTTATGTATAAAAATGAAATTTAACCTTCAAAAATAAATTATATTAGAAATACTTGTGTAAATTAGTATGTTTGTTATAAATCATTAGTAAATGGACACGTTCGTAATTGTCTTAGGAAAGTGAAAAGCTTAAAAGTTATTAATGAAAAATCATATATAAACTTGTATGAATCAGTCTCTTCGTTTTTAGAAATAAATAGTGGACTTTGAGTCATAACGTTTTACTTTTTTCGCAAATAGCATGTTTTCATACTGTTAATGAATGAAAAATTGCCGATTCCAATCTTGGTAATGAGTTTATGTGAAAAATGTTCTTTTGAAAAGTCTAGTATTAGGACATCATCTTTAAAGAATGATAGTAATATTCTTTTCCTCCTTTGATTATTTTTTTCTTTCAGAAAAAGATACGTTTCCGTCAAGGGTGGGAAAAACATCATCGACCTTAAAAATAAATAAAGAAATATTTTCTGACTAACTTCATTGGAAAACTGTTCAGGGATATGGGAAAATGAACCGAAGTCTAGTCGCACTGAATATATATAAGTGGTAACCTACTATTGTGCGTGTCACGGCCTGTTCAATACAATGGAGATCTTCGTCATATGATGAATCAATCTGGACCGAGTTCATAACATCACCAATTAGGTTGTCAACCTTGAAAAGATAAATGAATTGAAATTTTAGGGGAACTCGGAGGAATATATTAACGTACAGAGAAACGTCTTAAGATATACTTACGACATTTCTTAAGACTAAGTAGGGTTTTCGAAAGTATCGTAACTTAAGAAAATTCTTAAGAATTATCTTAAAGTTACGACAGCTATTGACATATAGATCTAAGGTCTATCTTAAGCAAAAATGGCTGCGCCCATGTTGTTGCTTGCTCGACGAAATCGTCGTATCCGACGAGAGAGTGTATTTAGAGATATTGACAACCCTCTTGACTACCTTGATGATGATGCTATAATATGTTGACGGTGCGACCGTTAGAGCGAGCGCAAACTCTTCTATTGTTTAATTCAGATCGGGCTCGTCAAATCGCATGTGACATTTAGTGCGTTTAGACTCTGACGTCACATGACGTCGTATGTAAGTTACAATACCAAGAAAAAACTGAGCAGTGCTGAAAGTTAATGAAAAAGGTTACGTTTTCAATATGTATCCATTTAATCAAGGCGAGTAAACTTTTTGTTGAACATTTGCCGTCATTCTCGCGAGAACGCAACTTTACTAAGTGATGCATTGTGGGTCAAAATTACTGCGGCAAAAAATTCTAAAGAATGAATGTGCAGTAGTCCGAATTTTTGTCGTTAGAGCTCGCAGTTACGAGCGTCGCTTCGCAACTCTCGCTTATAAGAAAGTATAGGCTTTCAAGACCCATAATCCATAATTTATGTGAACAATTTCAAAACGAATTCCAACGTCCTACTATGAGATCTCATGCATTACCTGTCTCACTGCAGGTAATGGTTGCATTACGATTTTATGCAACTGGCAGTTTCCAAGCAGTTGTTGGTGATGTGCATAACATTTCAAGACCAAGTGTGTGCAAAGTAGTGAAAGATATGACCCAGTGTCTTGTTAATGTGGCCAATATACACATAAGAATGCCTATTACTTCAAATGAATTGACCAAAAACATGAATGATTTCAGTTTAATTGCAAATATGCCAAATACCATTGGATGCATTGATGGAACACACGTTAGGATTAAATCTCCAAGTGTTGATGAACATTTATACATAAACCGCAAAAATTATCATTCAATCAATGTCCAAGGGGTTTGTGATGCCAACTTAAAATTTATAAACATAGTGGCAAAATGGCCCGGTGGAACACATGATGCGTTTATTTGGTCAAATTCTGCTCTAAATCGTTTATTTGAAACAGGAAGGATTGCAGAAGGATGGTTACTGGATGACAGTGGTTATCCACTGCGTCCGTGGTTACTTACACCTGTAAATAATCCATCAACAAATGCAGAAGAGCGTTACAATACTTCCTATATCCGTACAAGCAATTCTGTTGAAAGATCTTTTGGTGTATTAAAATCACGTTTCCGATTTCATGATTTTTGTCGATGTGTTTATCAAAACAAATGTAGCACGGATTTGACAATTAAATGACATTGCGCATTATTTCTCTTCATTAATTTAAAAGATACTAATTTCTCTAACGAACCTTCCCTCCCCCACCCCCCCCCCCCCCCCATTTCATATGTAGAAGATGTGTTGCTCTCTCAAAACAATTTTGAAATGGACTCTGATCAAGAGTAATAATTAATTTAATGTATTCCTTGTCCTAATCAATTTGATATAGAAGTATGCGAGTCAAAATCTCTCTCTCTCTCTCTCTCTCTCTCTCTTACAGAGCTGAGTCTGTGTATTATTCTTTCAAATGATGAAAGTACATGTACCAGTAAATCAATAACAAAAATAAATTTAAAGAAGGATAAGTAAGCGTTTACTGTCATGTAGGTATCTGTACAAATTACATTTCACTTCATTCAAAAGTAACACCGTGCTTGGCTAGGTACACTTGATGACGCTGTGTCTCTATAGTAAGTCTCTGTCTGTCCAACTCCAAACGTTGCTTTTCGATCTCCAGCATCTGTCTCATGATTGAAAGCTTTTCCTCCTCAATGCTCAATAACTTGTTCTCATAACAATCCTCACTGTCTTTTGCCATCTTCCTCTTCTTTGAGGGCCTGAGTTCGACGGACTCGTCGCATGAAGCTCGCAGATCACACTGCGGCACAATACTAATACTAGTACATGCACTGTCACTTGAACATGCAGGCTCAACGCTCAATGTATCTAAAAAAAATCATGGAATTTTTTGTATTGTATTATATCATTTGGTTTCTACAGATGTTGAATTACACAGGTATACACCATATGCTGCATTTACACATGACAGGGACGTAGCATTGTTTTAGAAGGGGGTGGGGTTGCCGGAGAAAAAGAATTCAACTTACACGAAAAATCAAGACAAACAAAAAAGACAAAATTTATAGCTCGAAAAAGTCTATATCGTGCAGGGGGGGGGGGGGGGGGGGTAGGTTCCAACGTCTTTCAGTACCAATTTTTTTCATACAATACTACATTAACCTTGTTTTACTATACAAATGAGTAAGGAGGGGGCGTATTTCAATGAACACTTTCAATGGTACAATGTAAAAGGTTATGTTTGGACCCCCCCCCCCCCCCCCCGATGTTAAATTACGTGCCTGCATGCAAATACTACGGAAGCCCGTTGGTGCCACGTACGAAAAATATTTTATCTGACGGCCGCCACTTATTATTTGGCGGCCGCCACTTATATATCTGGCGGCCGCCACATAAATTATTTTGCAAAAGGTGAGTGTTATTGGGTTAAGAAGATGGATGTTGACACAACCGCTGCTTATTGATAAAAAAGTTAATGATAAAAAACGGATTCTGAAATATTGGAACACCATTCTTAGAAATCCAAAATGCAAAACTTTATTTAATTCTCAACCAATCATAGCTTACAGCAAACACAAGAATGTAGGTGACGAGATAACCCGGTCTCACCTAAAACTAACACCATGATTTATGTCCGTGACCCCTGATGAGGCTTCTTAATAACCAAAACACTCTACAAATACTTGCATAATTCAAATTAAATATTAATCTGCTCTATGCAAAAACATATCTACTAGAAGTGTGGATTGGAGTGTTGGTTCATAATAAATCTCTTACAAGTTTGGTTGATTGATGTTGCTATTATAATTTTTACACTGTATCCACCTCTGAAACCACACGTTAAAACATGCGCACGCATCAAGAAGCCAGGTGTTATCTGGGAGCCGCCATATAAATTATGTGGCGGCCGCAAAATATTATGTAGCTGCCGCCAGATAAATTATGTGGCGGCCGCCAGATGTTATATAGCGGATAAATTATGTGGCGGCCGCCATATAAATTATGTGGCAGCCGCCATATATTAAGTGGCGGCCGCCAAATAATAAGTGGCAACCGCCACATATTTATCTGGCGGCCGCCAGATATACAAGTGGCAGCCGCCAGATAAAATATTTTTCGTACGTGGCACCAACGGGCTTCCGTAAAATACTTTCCAAGAATACCAATATAGTTACAATTCTTATGACATTTAGTGCCTCACGCAAATGCACAACAAACATAGTAAGATATAACCTGTTAACAACAGAATAACTCTTGTATCTCACTTTACATGAGAGAGAGAGAGAGAGAGAGAGTTTACATATATTGTTGCTATACCGTTTTTTCCGTTGACCTCACAGGTGTCGATTCCGCCCTCTATGCCAGTAATCTGAGTACTCCCAATTATCCCCACAATTTTCTCCTGTGTCGGATTCAGTCCTTGGGGTGGGGGGCCTTCTCCAGTTTTCGCCGATTCTCTCCGATTTTGTGCTGCCTTTTTTTTGGTTTCGCTCATATAACACGACCATTTCTTTTTTACTTCCTCCGCTGTCCTACAGTGGTCAATGTTGTTGGCCTTGTTTATTTTCTCACAGATAGCGTCCCATGCTCTTTTCTTCGACGAATTAGTAGAGACGTTAGAAAATTTAGAAAATAAAATAGTTCTGTTTTTCTCAACCTCATCCAGCAGAATTTCAATTTCAACCTGCGAAAAATTTGGGCTCCTCTTTCGACTCATTCTTTTGGATGTTTCTTGTCTAACCAGAATTTGTCAATGAATAAGAGCTCCACGAAGAAATTTGGCGCGCTTTTCATGGTTCAAGAATTCTGAATGATCAAATGGCACTCGATTTGATTTTATATGCAACCAATATTACATTATTTCGTCGAATTAAGATTATTATTTTTTTATGAATATATTATTTATATATTTTATATCATTTTTTTTTTTAAATTTTAATTCTTCTTAATATTTTCATTTTGATGAAATAACGTGTGCCATTATATAGCAAAAATGACAACTCTCCGATTCCTGACAATGGTTTAATGCTTTGAGTATTTCTATGTCATAATGAAGACGTCTTAGTGTAGAATAATCGTAAGATAGCTTTAAAAACAACTTACGATAATCTTACGATGATCTTAAAATTTTCTTAAGATATGTCTTAGGAAATGTCTTATGAACGATCTTAGGAAATTTTCGTAAACTTGCCTGCAGGTTAACAACCGAAATTCATTGGAGTGCTTGACCACACGAACTTGAAGCATGAAGTTTTCATGTTATTTTTAACTCTTATTTATAATAAAAGACATGTTAAATCAAGAAAAAACTTATATCATGTCATGTCAACGTTTTTTTCTCCGAAGACGTCACCATGGTTTTGAATTCATGATAAGTATATAAAAT
Source organism: Saccostrea cuccullata (assembly GCF_032062105.1). Classification (NCBI taxonomy): domain Eukaryota; kingdom Metazoa; phylum Mollusca; class Bivalvia; order Ostreida; family Ostreidae; genus Saccostrea; species Saccostrea cuccullata. Next base: position 149,082 of record NW_026919781.1, read on the forward strand.
TAACCCAATACAAAAAATTATTGTCCTATCAAAAAAGATATATGCAGTATAGTATATTAAAAAATGTGAAAAGTTTTCTCTTTCAAATTTTATAAATGGGAAGTATAATATTATAAGTAAAGTTTAATAGGTTCGAAATATTTTGGCATGATATGGCTACATACATCTTCAATATCCTCTATATTTGTAATGGCTTGACGTAATTCATGAGAAAGAGGCATAATCTCCTGCGAGTCTCCCTGTGAATCTTCTATTAGAGTCGAAAGAACAGATTCGACATGCTCAAACTCAGAAACTGGTGAATAACTTTGTCCTGCCAAAAGCGTCTGTACATTTGAGGACTCTGTGATGCTTGGAGTTGGAGTACTGTCTGGTGTTTCCTCATTCGTATTAGACTGGAAAAGAATATGGCACATTAAATTCTGAAAACAGTACCGGGGTATTATGAGGGACGTTTGCCTTGCCGTTTTTTATCTTCTATTGCAACTGAAAGATTAATTTTAAGATATTAAAGGCCCGGATGTTTATCAATGAAACAACAGCCCCTGTGGGCCTTGTAGAATGCACAATTTAAAATAAAAAGCATCTAAATGAGTACGAATGAAAATAACGCAAGCGGGTACATTGATCTGCCCCGTCTAGTACCCAAAATGAACATTATTGTTTGACGATCTTGATAACAAGAGCATCAATTCGTAGATAATGCTTGAGGTGACCTAAGGAACACATCCTAGCAGCTGGACGGGGACACCGGTTAGAACACATGTCGAAATGCTGAGGATAATGCTCAAAAGATAAATGCCTACACATGGTTTCTTTTGATTGAAGTGCCTTTAAGTGCTTTTATCACACCGAAACAAGCAAAAACTTTGAAATAAAAATCATAACTTAAATTTGGCACTTCAGGCCTTTGAATAGATATCGAACCTACAACGTTATTATTATCTTCACAATTGTCTAGAAAATTGGTCCATAACATTAGAATATCAAATCTTATTTTTATACATCAATTTGTATATATGATTGAATATTTTTTTACATTACGGAAACAAGTTAGAATAATAACAAATAAAAGTACTATATAAAATTCCAGTGCGCGCGCACTCACCAACACACTCACAAGCGCAATTGATATCTTCGCCAACTTTGTTGCAGTTGGGCAGTAAAAAGGGTTTTATATTGCACATGATAAACAAAAATGTTGATGACGTATCACATTTAAGCTTACATAAGATGCACAGGGTCACGTAAGAATGTTCACTACTGCATCGAAGTGTAAGAATTTTCTTTGTATCAAAACTACTAAATCGGAAGAAAATTTGAGGTCATATTCATCAAATTGAGCATTCGATCTCTTCAACCTTTTCACGACCTCCCAGGAGGCAATCTCGTCTTTCTCTTATCGATACACATTTATATGCATATTATAAATTCTAATTCAAGACGTGAATTCGGTCTAAAAAAAATAACAAATAAGCATAATCAAACACCACGAAACAGATATTTTATGATGCAGTAAGGTTTAGATGCTTTGTTTAATATCTTTGTAATTTTACTCTTCTCCTTTATAGCTCATAATAAGCAATGTTTTGATGCTATTTATGACTTTTATCCGTGGTCTTTATCAAGCAATTCTTCAAGTCCGCTAAAAGGGATATTCTCCTCAGTGACTTTAAAAGGAAATATCGAGTAAAAAGAGTTTTGTGGTTGTTTTCATATAAACTTTTTTGCTTACATAATCAGTTCTTAAGATCAGACGACACGTTCCTCAAATATACTTAGTGAGTCTCTTAATATTTTATCAAAAAATATTTATATTTGTCATCCTCTTGTGATTTCTACACTGTTTTCAATATGTTTATCAATGTACATGTAAGTACACCAAATATTATGATGTAGGCTATTCAGAAGATTACCCATAAGCTTAAGGATTATATAAGGAATATCACCCTCTGGTATCTTGTCAAAATGCTTGGTAAGGTACCCTTAATTTTGTTTTGCAAGGAAACTTACTTTAATACCCATACTTCAGTGACAAAATCTTGAGAAAAAATACATATTTTTTGCAAATTTAGTTTGACCTTAATCTAAATTTGTGCACTTGTCAAGTGTTTTTATTTCTTACACCTTAGACTAAAACTATCGGAACTTTTTAGCTCATGTATTATTTATTTCACAAACAAAAGAAACTTATATTATTACATTAAAATATCAAATTTAATACGTTTTTTATGATGTTAGTATATAACAAGTTTATTTTTTTAATTAACAAGAATAACAATTTCAGAACAAAACTTTATTAATTCTTGTTATCTAAGAAATGACTTCTTTGAATATTTTTTTTATTTCTGGTATTTTTATCGCGCATTTTATTGACTTCCATCGAAATAGATGCAGTTTGTCTTAGAACATTATTTTTTAGTATATACATGTATTAATTAAAATCATTAGCAATGCAAAAAATAACTAGGAGACTTATTGTTCAAAGAACAATAAGAGGTCTTTCCACCTTTTGAATTTCAATTTCATTTATAATTTATCTCTAAGATTAAATTTCATTAATAAATGAACCAGGAATGGCTTTTAAAAAAGAAAAAAATTAAAATTTAGAATTTTTAATATTGTTAAGCTTTGACCTTCAAATGATGATTCAAGGTCAAAGCTCAACTATTGCAATTAATTTTCTCTGGACTTATAGTTTAAAAGTTACAAGGTTCAAAACTAGTAAGCACAAAAATTTAAGGGCATAATCATCAAAGGAGTCATTCAGATCCTTTCTTGAACATAAAAGTTTTGCCTAAAGTCCCATAAGACATTAGAGAAGGTTTCTCTTTGCGATACACAGTTTTATATGCAATTAAAATGTTTTTCATACAAGGGGCAATAATTTTAATAGGGTCAATATTAAAAAAAAATGTAAGACACAGTTTTAAAAGTACATATTTATGATGCATAGACATTAAGCATATGTTGAAAGACAAAAGAGATATAAAAAGAGCTAAATTTCTAAGTTTTAGAATGACCTTGACCTTTAAAACCTTTACGTGAATTTTACTCAAAGCTCAATGAATCTTATGCAGTTGGCTCATGTCTCTATACCTTCTTGTTTTGAAAATTTTTAATTATTTGTAAAATTCAAAGACTTTCAGGGGCAATAACTCTTTTGAAGAAGTCACCGAAGACTTTTGCAATGAAGGGATAATCCTCTCAATTAGTCGAAGACTTTAAAAGGAAATATTTGTACGGTTTAAGGTTTTTGGTTAGCGAAAACAAGGTTTTCCGGATAAAGACTTTTTTGCTCAATACGCAATACTAATTGAATCTTTAAAATAGATTTAAGAGTACATATTAATGATGCTAAGATATTCGTATAAGTTAAGAGACAAAAAAGATATAAAAAAGCTTAATTTTAATTTTGGAATGACCTTGACCTTTGACCTTTACATGAATTTAAAGTTTATCAATGAATCCTACAGTTGTCGCATGTCTCTATCACTTCTCGTTTTGAAATTTTTTAATTATTTCTAAAATTTAAAAAGTTTCAGGGGCAATAACTTGAAGGGTTTAAAGACTTATATAATGAATAGATTCCAGAGTCCTCTCAATTAGTCAAAGACTTTAGTGAAGGTTTCATATTTGTTTTATGGTTTCGCAGTAGTAGCGATAACAAGGTTTTCCGCACAAAGGGCGATAACTTTAAATAGGGTGACAAAATACGAATTGAATCTTAAAAATAGTTTAAAAAGTACATTTAATGATGCTGAGACACTTTGTATATGTTAAGAGACAAAAAGGATATAAAAAGAGCTTAATTTCTCAATTTTGAAATGACCTTGACCTTTGACCTTTACATGAATTTTATGATCAAAGGTCAATGAACTTTTTGTTCCCATGTCTCTATCACTTCTCGTTTTGAAAATTTTTAATTATTTCTAAAATTCAAAAAGTTTGGGGCAATAACTCATTGAAGGAGTCACCGAATACTTTTGCAATTTAGATTCCAGAGTCCTCTCAATTATGAAGACTTTAGTGAAGGTTTCATATTTCTACGGTTTACGGTTTCGAAGGAGTAGCGATAACAAGGTTTTACAATAAAAGGGGCAAAACTTTGTAAGGGGTCATAGGTCATATATGTTGGGTTGTTTTTGAAATAACTTTTAATATCCAATATCATGATTTTTAAAGTTTTTATTGACTTCCATCAAAAGTGCATAGCGGAAAAATAATAATTTAATAATAATAAACAGAAGCATTTCAAGAGGTCTTTCCACAGAAAGGTGCAAAAAATAATAAGAAGGTTTAGATTAAGTTAAGTTTTTAAAAATATCTATTGATACTTCTAATTTTTAGCTTGCAAAATAAACCTTCAAAATATGTCGATATATTTATTGCTTTACTAATTTATCATCGTCTTTGTTTAAGCAATGCTATATCTAAATTTCAACTTTTTTTAACTGTTTAAAAATAAAGAATATATATAGCAAAACCAACATCATCAAAAATGCTTCCTTTATAGTCAAGTAAAAATTGGATAATTCAGATGATTCCTTTGATGCTTTTGAATATAATTGTTGTTTTTCTTTAAATCAAAGTAAATATATAAATGTACCTTGTTAACAAAATCCATAGAACAAAATTGATTTGAATCATCATGTTTTGCTTCACAAGTATCTTCCTTATATTCTATCTTAAATCCATCTTTGTACTGTTTGTCCATTTGTTTTAACTGATTGCGGATAGCCTGCAATTGCTTGCTTGCTTGAAACATCGAAGACATGTTATATTTTTACAATTAAGTCCCAAGTAAATGCAGAAAATTAATTCAGTGTTGTTGCGGATTTTCAATGATTCTGTACTGCGAATGCAGTGTACAAGACACTAATGGTTCCAGGGGACGTCAATTTTTTCTTTTAATATGCAGTTAAACGAGTCAGCAATTTTGTGGAAACTCTTCAGCAAAAAAAAAAATAAATCTGTGAAGGTAAAATTGTGTAACATAGCACTGACATTTGTCTCCGCCCATCGGTTTCATAATTATTGTAAATGCGTACTTTAAAAGAAAGCCTATAATTGTCGCATCTTACACCTCTTCTAAAATTTACGAAACCTTTTATTGTGATCTAATCCTTCCTTCGTCATAATCATGAATCCAATAATTAATTACTTTCGACGAGGGTTTTCACCTTTGCTGACGAGTTCTCTACAAGGTAAAGAATGTATGTGTACGGAAAAAATAATTTGTTTTAATAAAAATTGTTTTCTTGGTACATGTACTTAATATTTCTAATGTGCAAACGTCATTAATAATGCTCTATTTAATATAATTGCGGTAAGAACTTTGGAAATTAAATTTCAGTGACCTTGGCTGATCAAGTAGTGTCCAGTCCTTTGGATCACGAAACATCTTAAGATAAAGTAAATCTTTTTATGTTTGTGTTATAATGTTGAAGAAGTCAAGCTGTCCAAAATTTAAAAAAAAATCAATATTGTTTCACAGAAAGTTTTTTTATCTGCATATTTAGAGATAAATGCAACAATTTACATTCTATTTGCAATAAAAAAAAATCGAGACTTAAGTGTAAGTTTGTTCAATGATACTGGAACCTGCATAACAGTAAAACATGGCTAGACTTGGTCAATTAAACAGACATTTGAATTCATTTTTCCGAGGAGAAATAACCCGAAAACGGAACCATTATTATAAAAATAAAACTATTTTCTTGATGAATTATTCGACCTGTTGAAAAGCAAAACTTTTATTGCATCGGAGAAAAACATTATTTAATTTTATTGAAAATTCCATTTCTATTATTTTTTTTTAATTTATTTTTTTAAAAGCATGTAAATTTTCATATCTTTATTATATATGACAATTTTTAAAAATGGCTGAGCTCTCTCTCATAAAATAACACACTTCTGTTTCTGATATTTGATACATCTAAATAATGTTATGTAAGTTGTTAGAATAAAGAATTGACCCTATACAAAAAGTAAGACATTGTGACCTAGCACAGCCTGTCCGTCAATTTCGACGTCAGTAACTATACTGAATTGACCAAAAAAAGATGTTATTTTATTTAAAGATACTGTTGTGAAATATGTTAGCATGATAAATACAGATAAATACAGATTGTGATTATGTTATGTGGTTCAAGATAAACAAAATTTTATTTAATACTACCCATAGGATGAAAAGCCAGGTTTCCCAAATTTGGAAACCCGATGGAAACATATGGGAATCGTGACATCAGTAGTTTCCATATAGTTTCCATTTTATGGAAACCACACAGTGGTTTCCACATGGATTCCCGACATGGAAACAATCAACCTTTGGTTTCCCATAAGTTTCCCAAGATAGGAAACCGTGGAAACATGCCTCAGTGGTTTCCATGTAGATTCCCGACATGGAAACAATCAGCCTGTGGTTTCCCGTAAGTTTCCCAAGATAGGAAACAATGGAAACATGCCTCAGTGGTTTCCATATAGATTCCCGACATGGAAGCCATCAGTCTGTAGTTTCTCCCATGTTTCCCAGGTAGGGAAACTTTGAAATTATATCTCATACTAATTTCCAACTACATGTACTTTTTATTTTACAAAAAGTTAAATATTTTCTGAGGTTACCACATTTTTTCCCGATTACAGATTTTTTTCAAACGTGTACACATACTGTGTCAAAAGAATTAACTCGGTCTCCCCCTTCAAACAGTTAAAATAACTTAAAGTGTATTTCTGTGTGATAAAATTTAATATTTCATGACCATGAACGCAAATTAATTTTAAATTGGATTTATCACATGAGTCTTGGTAAACTCGTATAGAATGCGTGAATTGGAATAGAGAAGAGTAAGTGCAGTACAGAGAGAAGTTGTGATTACTGATTAAAAGACAGAATATAGAAGAGTAAGAATTAGTACAATAGTTACATAGAAATCAATGTGAACTGGTCAGAAAAAAAATCATTCATCGAGTGAGATGGGGGTCTGAGTATTATAATACTAGTATTTTGCTACAGTAAATATTGTTTAAGATACTATTTTTGTGAGTTTTTTTATTTATTCATTTATTTATTATTATTTTTTTTTTTTGCTTGTCATTTTTTTCTTGGGAAGCCTCCCCTCCTCCTAAAAAGCATATTTGAAAACGTTGGTACGGCCTGTGTAACTACGGGCAACTGTCCTCACGTGCCATATCAGGTGGAGACAATTGCCGCGAAGACACCTGGAGACAGGAGACACCTGACACTGTGTATTTTCTGTATATTCTATGTGATTTGAGAGGGTTTTCTTCCTACAGGGAACAATGGGGTGTTGTCAAGCATGTACACACACAGTCTCCGCAAATTTGTTTAAAATTAAGATGATGATTTGTGTGTTTTTTATAATCATTAAAAATTATTATAAATAGTCATAAGTTATACAAGAGAACATAATTTATTCAAAAAATAACCTACATTTATTTTAAGAAGTTCAATGAAAGAACAAACTATTTAGAATTTCGATTTCAATGTTCATTACTGATTTAAAATAAAATTATCCTGTTTAAAAATTAAATAATTTTTTATAGGTATAGAATAAATATAAATTCTCGTCGTGTATAATTATATTAAATCATAATCACTTCATAGATCAATGACATTAAAACGGTACTTAATAGTCTTGTTGATGTTTTGTGTTAAATTTGTAATCCAACTACAAAGACATCTATAAAATAATGTTTAAAATATCAGAAAAATATTCATATAAAAACTTTTTTAAAAATTTCTTTTGAATTTAAATATGTTCGCAGGTCCCTGTGTAGTAACGTCTGCACTTTTCGCATGAAACAAAGGTCCTAAATGCACATGTATATTTAACAAAACCATTTTTCCCCTCCAAAAGCCATTGCTCTACATGTAACTAAAGAAAAATATATAAAATTTTACGTTATTTTGTTTTCCTTAAGAACAACGGCTTTTGATGTATAGTGCATGCTTAGGCAATCTATTAAAAGAATTAAGTGTGTAATTGTATTTCTGTGCATTTTCTGTTGTATACATGTTCTCATTAAAATTGTTTTGGTTCAATACAAATTCATCAGCAGTGAAAAAATCATTCATATTACCTACTCTAGCATTAAAGTCACCAAATATACAAAAATAATTTGAATCTTTATTAAAGTTGAGGAGCTCTTGTTCAATTTCTATAAAACAATCAGGGGAAGAATATCTACTTCCTGTAGATAAACAACTCCGCAAATTAAATCTTTGGTAGCATTAAATAAAATTTTGTTTATCTGGAACCACATAACATATTTACAATCTGTATTTAATATGCTAATATATTTCACAATAGTATCTCTAATAGCTACAATTATCCCCCCCCCCCCCGATCGGGTATTGGTAAGTTTACGTCTATTTTTCATATAAGTAACAAATCCAGGTATTTGTATTTTATCAGAATTATCTGTTTTAGTTTCTGTGAAACCAATTATATCATATTTTGAGATGAAATCTGCAAATTCCTTATAATTCAGTCTGGTTTTGATCCCACATGTACATTTAATGATAAAAATTTTACAAAATGAGCCTTACGGCGCTGAGTCTGTTCCTCCGAGCGTTCCTATTGTCTGTTATGATCCGGAGATGATCAATAACGGGCTCTTTTGTTATACCATCTAGGCGTCTGGATTGGGACTCCTTGCTCTTGTTGTGCTACTCTTGCGTAACTTTGAGTCACTGGGGCGGATTCAGGAGGCGCGGTGTATTTTACTCCATTAATGAAGAGAGTGTCTCGAACTAATTTCACACGTTTGTGATCGAGTTTTGCTTGGGGCATGACTGGATACAGTTTTTTCTTCTGTTATCTCTTGGGGAAATTGTTCGTTTACCCAAACATTTGTTCCATGTAATTTCTGGGCTGCGTTTTGGCGGATATACTCCCTATCCTTATAGTAGGTAAATTTGGCTACTATATTTCTCGGCCACTCGCTGAGTTCGTTCACTCTGCCCATTCTGTGAACTCGCTCGAAAGGAATGTCATAATCCAGCCTGAACCTCCGACGTAATAGGTTCTGAATCACAGCCTCTGTATCCTCATCCTGGTCCTCTGGAATCCCCGTGAATACCAAGTTATCCCGCATTGATCTGGCTTTGAGATCCGTCACAGATTCTTCCAGTCTTTCCTTGGCTTCTTTTAACGCTTGGACATCTTATGTTAATTTTTCTTCTAATGCTTTCTGAGTATCTGTATACTCGTCCAGGTTTTTCTTGACATAATCAACAGTCTTTTTATTTTTGTCTGCTGTTTCTTTCACAGAGTCAAACACATAACATAATGCGCTCAAATTAGTTTCAAGCTGACCAAAATCATTCCTCATCTTTTTCACATCAGTATCAAGCTTTGAAGAGGATGATTTGAGCTCACTTATCTGTATAGTCTCTAAGGAGGCCATTCTTTTTTCAATTTCATTCAATTGTTTCTCGAACCTTTCATTTTTACTTCAATATTCGATAGTCTTGAATCCATCTGAGTAAGTAGCGTATGAATGGTTGACAGTGAGATTTCTCCCTCATTAGATTGTCCAAAGAGTACAGTACGGCTCTGTGCCAGGAGCTCTGAAGTTTCAGTCGCAGACATTGCAAATAAGGCCTAGAAAAAAAATATGTTTGTTTCCGCTTTCAGGCTGAAAAAATATAGGGTAGGTAGGTAGGCATTTTTTTTTTTTTTGAATTTTTTTTTTTACTTCTTAAATCAAAACGTGTATAGAAGTAACATTAATGACAAAAGAAATGGTGTTTTCAAGCATTTCTATGACTTAAACTTACAATAGAAAGGTGACTCAAACTTCTTTATGTCTTGAAAAGCTTGCAAAGTTGGAGACTATAATTCCCTGGGTGAAATCTTGCACTTTATGGGCAGGGTTTCAGATTGAAATGAGTTAACTATAGGACATATGGCATACAAGTATTTGCCGGAAAAGTTAAAGGCCATTCTGTTCTAAACATCCTAAAATTATAGGCCCATTAGAAGTGTCGGGTCCGTTGGACATTTATCATTTTAACCAGTGTTAACAATAAATTATAAACCATTCTATCTAGCTGAGTGATAGTTGAAAATATACAATTCTTTTCAGAATTCTCTCATAGTATACTTAAATAAATTCAGGTAAATAACTTAAGAAGTAAAATATACTGTGTAACTCAATCATTTTCATTTCATTTTTTTCAAACATTTAAAAGTCATCTTTTCACTGGACTCTCATTGCATGAAAGTCAAGGGAAATTTAAAAAAAATTAGAATCCATTATCATTAATAATCGGCTGGGCTTAATTAATTATAATTGAAATTTTTTTTATCAGAAATGAAATAAATATAGAAAAGTTAAACTTACTCACTTTTGTGTCAGACTTTTACAAAAAAAATCATTTAATTACTTAAAATAATCAAAAGTATTTATGAATTTTCCTTTTAATAAAATGGAAAATAATAGTTTGTTTACTTTAAACAAAATCAATATATTGAAACAGAAGGGGGATTTATTTTTTTTTTTAAATTCCATTCAATGGGTATTTTAAAGATATTAGTCCTATATATTACATGTGGATGTATTTATTTCTTGGAATTACAAGTTTTAAAAGTAGTTTAATATCCAGAAATGAGATTTGTATTTCTGATTACAAGTATAATAACGTTTACATATTGCCTAGACTAAAAATGTTTTCCTTTGTATAAAAAACCTTGCATATATTGTCCATTTCCTGTTATTAGTCTGACCCCACATTCAATCATGGCGGTAAAAATATCAACATGGCATGGATTCCTTCGATGTTTTAAACATTCATCACTACTTTTTGACTCTTTGCATTTGGATTTTGAAGTGAAATTAAAGTATTTTTTGTCAAGATCTTACACCCAATTGTCATTGGCTGATGAAATCTGCAGTTGCATAAAGTAGTTAAAAAAATACATGTACTCAGATCTGAACGGGGGAAAACTAGTCTATACGACTTGCCTTTACATACAGAAGTTAATCGGCCATTATGTCTGTTCAATGCTAAACCTAAAGGCCACTTTGGCAGGTAAATTTTATTTTTTTTTTCCTGCCATTTTTAATTTTTATCGGCAAATGGCCGATGGCCGACGCCAATCTGAAACCCTGCATGGGACAAAAGCTTTAACAAAAATTTTAGGGTCGGCACTATAGATTAGGGTCGGTCGGGAAAGCGGAAACAAACATATTTTTTTTCTAGGCCTAATGAGTATAGTACAGTAGTCCAATATTCTAATGGAATATTAATAAGATGCAGAATAAATCAGCAGTTCATAAGTATTGTAATTCAGGAACGTGAGTAGTTCTCATGGGTTCTCACACTCGCTCTACAGGTAAACACTACATAATCACCAAAATCACCATTTCGGAGCATTAAAATACAATGTAAAGTGATCAGATAGATCTGATAGACTCCCTTATGGATTAATACAATATCTATGCACTCTCAATCACAAAAATATGAAGTTACATTGATGTTTTTGTCGGAGCCTCTTGATAGACGACTTACCGCTTCGAATGACCTTCACCTATAGTCAACAAAAATACACGTATGATTGATCAAAATTTGACATTTGTACATATTATTCTTAAAATTGAAAACCACATTACCAAGTCAATATAAAAAACTTGAACTTAGAAAAAATTTAAAACGTTTACATTCTACAGAAGGACAATTCCTTAATATATTTAATTAAGTAAGTTAAATCAATGAGAAGGTTTGATAGTCGGCAACAACCTGCAATATATCTTCTAGTTGCAATTGAATTGGGATATTTCATAAACAAAAATACATTTCTGATAGAAAAAATATTTTCGACAGATTGAGAAAAACCTTTAAAATTAATTTTTAAAAATGTGTTTTTTCCAATCTGTTTTACATCGCTAACTCGCTTTCCAGATGTCTGAGATTTATTTCATTATTTTTATGAAGTTTATTTTTTTAGCATTTTAAAGAGTCGCTTATTTAATAATAATTATATATAATAAATAAATTTAGTAATATAATATCAAATCTTTTTCACGTTTCTATTTGATTGACTTTTATCCGTACTATTAAAAATACCAAAATATACATTCAACAAGATTTGATGATGAAATTTTCAATATATTGTTAAGTCATAAACAATCAGTCTCATTCCACAAAGATGTCGACCTACATATTTATAATTGTGATTTTTGCTTCATACTTAATCCTATGACGAATATTTTTATCTACAAATTAGCAAATTAAAAAAAAAAAAACAATGACCACCAAACAGAATTATTTCCAACTACTTATATTTTCCCCTTATATCATCATATTGTACATGCATTATAGTTCAACCGAAGTGGCAATAGGATTGACAATAGGATAAACATTACAGAATTTTAATAAGTAAAAGTTGATTGTTGTTTTACTTTAATTTTCTTTCAATTCTGGTTCGAAACGTTTTAATGTGAAACAAAAGTAAGAACTAAGAAGCAATAAAATAACGCAAAATTAATATTTGTCCCATTTAAGTTAATTCTTTAAAACTGAGCAAAAAAAACCCCCAAAATTATTTTTTGTCCCGTTTAAGTCAATTCTTTAAAATTAAGCCAAAGAAGTTTTATAAACAAGTTTTCCTACAAAAATACTGGATTTTGAAGTGACCCAATTTAATCTAATTGTGCTACACCCCTGATTTCTAATATATGTTTTATTTAACTTTGTTTTTAAAATAACAACTGACAATAACTCATTCTTAGTTAATAGATCAGTTTAATTTGTCTTTTTGATATTTTTTTTTATCATTTACGGCAATTATTTTTATATTTCAAGACCTTAAAACATATTATTTATGCATTGTTTTTCAAAATATTTAAGAAATGGTGAAAATTATTTCTTGAATTGACTGTAATTGTCTGTAATTTATTGATAGACATAGTGTTTAGAGCATCAAATAGTATCACATTTTTTAAAATGTATTTTTAGTAAAGAGTGTTTAAGAGCATTGATAATAAACAAAGCGGTTTTGTTGTACTTGTTTAGAGCATCAAATAGTATCACATTTTTTAAAATGTATTTTTTTAGTAAAGAGTGTTTAAGAGCATTGATAATAAACAAAGCGGTTTTGTTGCACTTCTGACTGATTAATTTTTAAAATTTAAGACATGGAACACAAAAATTCATAAAGTATTGGTTACAGTGTACATCAAGTGGTAGCAAACT
>NW_026919782.1:0-16389 GCF_032062105.1 Saccostrea cuccullata
AACTTCAATTTATACTTTATGCAGCCAATATTTATTCGAGGAATTGAAGTTTAAAATGGATCGTTTTTGTTTGTCATTTATCCGACTATAACTTTTCCAAATATTCGTGAATATCGTCTCCATCAATTAGACGCATGCCTTTTCACACATATCGAAGCGGTTTGTTTGATCAAGAAGTCTTTTCCATTGTTTACTTTATATTTTTCCCGGGCGACAATTGATGGTTACATTAATATTTTCTTGTTCCTTTGTTGTGTTAAATTAGTGCTTGGACCGACACGGTATCCTGCCCACGACGCTAATACACTATGTAACATTGCAACAATTGATTTTATCAGAAAAAATCGGGATTGATATACTATAGGCAAACTTGGATATATTTTTGAATTAATCGAAAATTGATTTGTGAAAAATTATTTGCTGTTTCTGAAACTAAGACCTTATCGAATGAAATATAATTCCTTTGTACCGAGTGATTTTTATGCCAACCGGACGGCTTGGATTTCTGATTCACATAATAGAAGTATAGTCAAGTCAGAAAATCATCTACGATAGAAACCAAACCACTGGATTCTGAAGAATGTCATACTAAAAAAAATGTTATCTATGTTTCAGCCTACCATTTTAAGTAACATTCCTTGTCTGGGCATTAAAGTTAACATTAAACTGAGACAGTCTTTAAAAAATTCTGCACTCCGCAGGGTATCTGCTATAAAAAATAAGGATCATATCTCTATTTAAGACATTCACCTACTCAAAATTTGCATAATGATTAATTCTTTAGTAACATTGTCAAGACACCATTTAAACATTTCCAAGTGATTATATATACACACATCTAAACACATCAGAGATGGGATCAGTGCTGATAGCCCTCCTCATCATCGGCGATGTATATCTCATTGTATGTGCAAGAAATTCAAATATTGTGTTTGGTTAATGTAATAAAATTAATTTCCTGCACTAATGTTGGTCTTTTAAACAATATACTTACTAAGTATATCAAGAATTTGAATACATGTACTACTCATCTTAATATCATATTTTGAATCCTTAGGGGAGTCCCATTGCAGAGTTGTCTGATAGAGGAACGAACGACAAATCTGCAATAAATTTGGGCGATGGAGGAATACATATCTCCATCGGCCGGTTAAACTCGCAGTGCGCTCCTTGTCATGAATGGGTAAACGAATACAAGAGGCCCAAAGGCCTTTACAGTCACCTAAGTACAATTTAGAGGATCCATAAACTGATAACTTCATAAAAGAATCTTTGTTGCCCAAAAGCAAGAAAAATAGTATTAGTAAGATAAGGATCAACAACATAATTGATCTAGTATCTGTCCCCTATTTATCACTACATGTATAATGATACTAATAATTATTAACAATTAGATATCTTAAAATATTTAGCCCCCTATTATTACCTCTCACATTGGCCTATCTTGGCTTTTGAAATGCTTTTAAGTTATTTTTGTCTCAGTTTTATTCATCTATCGTGTACAAGTCTGCCTACATATCATTAAAACTATGAAAAATAAATGTTCTTTCATAATTCTGTTATTCTATAACCCTTTCAAATGCATTATTTACAGTGATGAATTATCAAAGTTGAATGGGAAAGGGGAATAACATCAATAACTTCGCTCAGTGGAATACAAGTACATAGAGCCCTGATCAGGATCAGAACAAAATTCTGGTAAAAGTACCCTTGCTTATTAACACTTTTTAATCTGTTAGCCTCCAATATATTGCCCAGGAGTAGAGAATATTTTTTTTAAATGCATTTTGACTACAGAACATAGCCCTACAGCCCTACCCTAACACCAGAACCCATAACCTAAGGTTATGAAATTTACAAATATGGAGAAGGCATCATAACAATGCCTGTTGAAGATTTTCGAAGAATTCACACATTTTACTTTATTATCAAATGGACCCCCCCCCCTCCTTTATGAGAAACACCTCTACAATTTTCAACAAGAGGCCCATGGGCCACATCGCTCACCTGAGAAGCTTTGACCATTCTGTTCTTTACCAGATTTCCCCCTTGTTATACATAATGCATCCCCACCCTACCCCACTGATCATAATTTAGACATTTTGAAATCAACACTACACCATGATCCTTCCATGGGCACATATGTTTCAGCTTTTTTGGCCCAGTGGTTCCTGAGAAGAAGATTTTCAAAGATTTTTCCTATATATTTCTATGTAAAACTTTGATTCCCCTATAATGGCCCCGCCCTTCCCCCGGGGGTCATGATTCCTACAATTTAGAATTTACACTACCCCAGAATGCTTCCACATAAGCTTCACTTTTTCTGGCCCAGTGGTTCTTGAGAAGATTTTCAAAGATTTTTCCTATATATTTCTATGTAAAACTTTGATTCCCCATTGTGGCCCCGCCCTTCTCCCTGGGATCATTATTTGAACAATTTAGAATCTACATTATACCAGGATGCTTCCACATAAGTTTCAGCTTTTCTGGCCCAGTGGTTCTTAAGAAGATTTTCAAAGATTTTTCCTATATATTTTTATGTAAAACTTTGATTCCCCATTGTGGCCCCGCCCTTCTCCCTGGGGTCATGATTTGGACAATTTAGAATCTACACTACACCAGGATGCTTCCACATAAGTTTCAGCTTTTCTGGTCCAGTGATTTTTGAGAAGATTTTCAAAGATTTTTCCTATATGTTTCTATATAAAACTTTGATCCCCCATTGTGGCCTCACCCTTCCCCCGGGGTCATTATTTGAACAATTTAAAATCTACACTTTACCAGAATGCTTCCACATAAGTTTCAGCTTTTCTGGCCCAGTGGTTCTTGAGAAGAAGATTTTCAAAGATTTTTCCTATATATTTCTATGTAAAACTTTGATTCCCCATTGTGACCCCGCCCTTCTCCCGGGGGTCATGATGTGAACAATTTAGAATCTACACTATACCAGGATGCTTCCACATAAGTTTCAGCTTTTCTGGTCCAGTGGTTCTTGAGAAGAAGATTTTCAAAGATTTTTCCTATATATTTCTATATAAAACTTTGATTCCCCATTGTGGCCCCGCCCTTCCCCCGGGGGTCATGATTTGAACAATTTACAAATTTACACTACCCCAGGATGCTTCCACATAAGTTTCAGCTTTACTGGCCCAGTGGTTCTTGAGAAGAAGATTTTCAAAGATTTTTCCTATATATTTCTATATAAAACTTTGATTCCCCATTGTGGCCCCGCCCTTCCCCCGGGGTCATGATTTGAACAATTTAGAATCTACACTACCCCAGGATGCTTCCACATAAGTTTCAGCTTTTCTGGCCCAGTGGTTCTTGAGAAGAAGATTTTTTAATGACCCAACCCTATTTTTGTCTTTTTTTGATTATCTCCCCTTGCGAGAGGATATGTCCCTTCATTTTAACAATTTAAATTTTCCTTTACCCAAGGATGCTTTGTACCAAGTTTGGTCAAAATTGGCCCAGTGGTTCTTGAGAAGAAGTCGAAAATGTGAAAATTTTACAGACGGACGGACGACGGACAAAATGTGATCAGAAAAGCTCACTTGAGCCTTCGGCTCAGGGAGCTAAAAACTTTGTAAAAGCACCCTTCTCGACAGATTTATTACAGGAATATCTAGGTAAAATTCTGTTTTGAGTACGACTGAGGATTTTATGACAGAGTTATGCCCCTTGGACTAAGAAAAATTGCAATTATTTGGGGGAGGGGGCATATGTTTTTTACAAACATCTCTCGTTTTTTTTTTAAAAGCAAGATCTATTGTGATCTACTCTTCAATGCTTTATTGTATATATAAAAACTCTATCTTACCTCATCCTTGAATCAGCGACTGAGTGGATGTTAAGTGCATGGAAGTTTTCTTCGGCAAACATATGCAGATTCGTCTGGCCCACCCATTCCTTTGATGGCAATGAGAGTCTCATCTACAGCGCCAACACAATTCAGCATTTTGGCAATGTCGTGGTATTGTGACTTTATTCCCTCAACTCCGCTACCCGCTCAGGAAATGATATGTTCTTTATAGTGTTGTTGATAGCCTGACAAACTTTAAAATAACTTAATAAAATAATATATTTATATATTGTTACAACGTTAAAAAAAATCAACTTGATCATTTATTTCATTTTTTTTTTTGGATCTTAGTTTACTAATGCCGTAATAGCTTTTATTTTTTAATATATAGATTTTACACTTGTGAAATATTCGTATTTATATGTATACCATTTTGAATAATTTGGGAAACAGAGGGTCTTGAGATTCCTTGCATGTCGCCAGCTTCCGAGAAATAGTCATTCTTTGCAACATACCGTAGAGTAACAAGGACCTACATTCATATTGACAATACATTGAAATAAATATTTACATGATTGGAGAAAGACATTCTTCATTTGAAAAAATAAAATCATTAAAAAACTCATTTACGTTGCAGAAACAAAACATGTAGGATTTTTTTTACTTCAACATTGAAATTCTCTCTCTCATACAGATCCTATGTTAATTTATAGGACAAATAAAATTAAAAATAATAAATTCTAATACATAATTGCATTTATGTATTTATCAAAATTGATAAATCAAGCACCTGTGTGTGAAAATGTACAGCATGGGCTCTCTTCTCATCATTCTTCGTTTTCTACGTCTTCAAAACCAAAAAAGTGTCGCCATTTTTCCCGAAATATTGTAAACAGACTAAGAACTTACGCCTGCCGAAGAGCGGGCGTAGATTTAAGCCAAGATTTAGTCTCGGCCTAAATATCTACTTTTATGTGAAATGCAACATAGTCCGATTTTCAAGTTGGTCCTGGTCGTAAGCCTTTTTGAGAAACGAGCGCTTCAAAGAGCGCCATAACATAACGTTTAAACGTGTGTGCGGCGAATCAAGGGCCGTAAATGAGGGTATTGATCTTATGGAAAGTAGTCTTCCACTCTACAGACCCTCAGGTGAATAAGTCACAGTGACATCTTCAATGCCGATGATACTGGACTGTTTTTTCGCCTACTCCTCGACAAAACTCTTGAGTTTAAAGGGGTAGATTGCCATGGTGGCAAGAACAGTAAAGAGCGTTTAACTGTTATAGTTTGCGCTAATATGGCGGGTACTGAAAAGATGCCACTTCTCGTGATCAGGAAAGCAAACAAGAGGCCCATGGGCCACATCGCTCACCTGAGCACTGTGGCTAGGAAAAAGTAGAAATTGGTCTATTATTGAATAGTTTAAATCCAAAAGTAGTCCCATGACCAATCATGGCTTTGCTATTCTTGATAAGATGATTTTTAAAGAATTTTCCTATATATTTCTATGTAAAACTTTGGTCGGCCATTGTGGCCCCGCCCTACCCCTGGGGGTCATGATTTGAACAAACTTGAATCTACACTATCTGAGGATACTTCCATATAAATATGATCAATTATGACTTTGATATTCTTGAGAAGAAGATGTTTAAAGAATTTTCCTACATATTTCTATGTAAAACTTTTGTCGGCCATTGAGGCCCCGCCCTACCCTAACAAAAAATTACTATAGTTAACTAAAATTAACTATAGTTAACTATAGTAAACTATAGTTAACTATAGTATTTTTTGTTAGGGTACCCCCGGGGGTCATGATTTGAACAAACTTGAATCTACACTACCAGAGGATGCTTCCGTATAAATATGATCAATTATGGCTTTGATATTCTTGAGAAGAAGATGTTTAAAGAATTTTCCTATACATTTCTATGTAAAACTTTGGTCGGCCATTGAGTCCCCGCCCTACCCCCAGGGGTCATGATTTGAACAAACTTGAACCTACACTACCTGAGGATGTTTCCCCTTAAGTTTAATCTTTCCTGGCACAGTGGTTCTTGAGAAGATTTTTAAAACATACCACCAAATTTTCATTAATTCCCAATTATCTCCACTTGAATGAGGGCGTGGCCCTTCATTTGAACAAACTTGAATCCCCTTAACAAGTTAACCCAAGAATGCTTTGTGGCAAGTTTGGTTGAAATTGGCCCAGCGGTTCTTGAGAAGAAGTCGAAAATGTGAAAAGTTTACACCGACGACGACGACAGACAACGGACAAATTGTGATCAGAAAAGCTCACTTGAGCCTTTGGCTCAGGTGAGCTAAAAACCGCGATGTTTTAAAAGCATCAAAACACTGCCTACGTCTTAAGAAGCAAACAAACAGGCATGAATCACTTCAGAGCTTTTTTACAGCCTGGCTGAGAAAACTGGACAGACGCAGATGCCATGATCGTCGACAACTGTCCAGCCCACCCGAAAGTCGACGGTCTGAAAGCAATCCGCCTGTGTTTCCTGTCGCCGAACACCACAATCAAGACACAGCCCTTGGATCAAGGTATCATTTAATTTCTATAAAATAATTGATTCCGATTGGATAAAAAATTCATGCATCAATAGAATGTAGATTTCGCTTGCACTAAGCAGCCGGAACTACTTTGGCTGTCTTTACATGTATTTCTCGCGTCCAGATTACTGAGGAATAATTAAATACTTTTATTTTAATAGACATTTTCCCGAATTTCGAAACCTATCCGTTACGTTACGTTCCTGACTTATTTTCTACTTTCGTTTCATTTTGAATTATCCCCCTTTGCTAAACAAAAATCAAATCGTCTGCATGACAATACAGTTATCACCGTGCCATAGCATTCTATGATGCAATTATTCCGTAACGTATGATGAAACGATTCCTTATGGAGTTTTAACATGGAGATTTCGACCAAGGTAAGTTATTGTCGAATTTTTATGCTTTAAACACAAAATAGCCCTAATTGTGTTAGCCGTTGCATTATAGGAATGACACAAGCATCTGTTGACATAACGGACGATGTCCAGTGATGAGCCGTTTTCTTAAACACTTTGCACTTTCATAATAAAGAGGCTTAAAACTTCGATTTATTCATACAACTTTTTTCCCAATCAAGTTACAAGATCAGCTATAAGTTTACCATGATGAAAATTAGTTGATTTTCCATTTCACTCTAGAATTGGGATGAAAATATTTATTTAATCGCTTTTAACATGGGTTTTTAGAAGTAACGTATGATGCAACGATTCCCATCATCAGTAACGTGCGATGCAACTATTCTGTAGCTATATTAAACAATATTGTTTTCAGCTGTGACAACATACATTCTAGCTTTTTATTATTTCGTTGGTTTTACTTTTCAAAAATATATCTACACACACGCACACACCCATATATATAACCCTAGTATTTCAATTACAGCGATAAATGAATGTATTATTTTTTCAGGAAATTTTTGATGTTGGCGTAGAGGTGGAGATCTCAGCAGAGACTGGTCATGAACATGAAATTCTTTGCAGGATATGTGCAAAACATTATAAAAGCATTAAGGCTCTTCGAATTCATTCTCGATTGAAACACGCAAACGATACACCTACATTAACTTGTGATACTTGTAATCTTAAATTCAAACGAAAGGGGGATCTCAGTTCTCACCTTGACACGCACAAAAAAAGCAGGATTTTTACGTGTTCGTCATGTGGTAAAACGTACAAAAGCAGAGTTTCTTTGAAAGTTCACGAACATCTCCATACAGGAGAAACATATGCTTGTGAAAATGATGGATGCGGAAAAGTGTTCAAATACAGAGCTAATTTGAAACGACATAACGTAATGTGCGGGAAGGAAGATCCTTGTAGGTATTGTCAGACCCACTTCCGGGAGATACATGCCCATGAACGTATTTGTCCATCCAATGGAAGTCAACGACCCATTTTTAAGTGCCATGTTTGCAACGCAGATTTTAAAGTCAAACGATACCTATCAGAACATATGAAATATTCACATACTGAAACGTATCGTTACAAATGTCATAAATGACATGGACAAATACGTTCATCATCGTTGCATCATACGTTACTTCTAAAAACCCATGTTAAAAGCGATTAAATAAATATTTTCATCCCAATTCTAGAGTGAAATGGAAAATCAACGAATTTTCATCATGGTAAACTTGTAGCTGATCTTGTAACTTGATTGGGAAAAAAGTTGTATGAATAAATCGAAGTTTTAAGCCTCTTTATTATGAAAGTGCAAAGTGTTTAAGAAAACGGCTCATCACTGGAAATTGTCCGTTATGTCAACAGATGCTTGTGTCATTCCTATAATGCAACGGCTAACACAATTAGGGCTATTTTGTGTTTAAAGCATAAAAATTCGACAATAACTTACCTTGGTGGAAATCTCCATGTTAAAACTCCATAAGGAATCGTTTCATCATACGTTACGGAATAATTGCATCATAGTAACGCTATGGCACGGTGGTTATGGGAAAGGAGGAAAGAAATCGGCATACTTTTGTTAAATGTTTGACTTTGAAATATCTGGTATGAACAGTAGAACTCTGAAGAAATGTTTTTATGCTACCAAAATGGGGAAATACCGTTAATCTGTTAAATCTTAGGAAATGAATGATAGTGAAAAACGACACTGGGTGAATGAGGACGGGATTCTTTTAATCTTATTATAAACAGTTGGCAACAGACTCTTAAGTTTCAGGTTTTACAGCATTGACAGGTTGTGATAGGTATTTATATGTTCGGTTTGAAATTCAGATCAAAAGATGCGCAAATGAAATCCAAAATTTCTGTGACCTATGTAGATCTGTTAGGATATTTGAGTAGCTTCCCTTAATATTTACGAACTTAGATAACTTACCGGGGAAAATATACCCATTGGGATATAGCAAAAAATATATAACAAAACAGGTAACTTTTATGTGTGATATATTCGTACGCACTGTTTTTGATGTAAAGTGAAAGAAAATTTCATTTCATTAATTTAAAATCAGAATTAAATGATAAGAAATGAATGTAATATTTTCTTCCTTTGATCGATGTATCCAAGAAAAAATCTGGAAGGAAAACTTCTTCATCAATGCGCTACGTATTCCGTCCAATTTTTTTATTTGATATATCGATCAAAGGAAAAAATATTACATTCATTTCTTAAATCATACAGAACCTTCAAGTCCACAACTGAAAACAAGTCATTTTGAAACAATTTCTTCAATAGAGAAGAAGTCAGAGTTACAGATAACAGTCATGGACACCCTCAGAATGCTCAACAATGCCTGGAACAAAGTTACAGAGAAAACCTTAAAATAAAAATTGCTTCCCACATGCCAAATATGTCATCAATGAGCAAGAAAACACACCAGATGAAGATGAAGAAGATCCAGAAGATGACATTCCCCCTAGCTGCCCTTCGCCTCCGGGTGCCCTTTGAGGATTACGCACAGGTCGACGAAAATGTTAACAGCAGAATCAACGACAGATGAAGACATCGTTGAGAGTATGAACGCATCGATTGATTGATTGTATATTGTTTTAACGTCCCTCTCGAGAATTTTTCACTCATGTGGAGACGCCACCACTTGCCGGTGGAGAGCTGCAAATTTTGTCCTATACTCGACACTTGGGGTTATTGAGCAGGGAGGGATCTTTTTCGTGCCAGCACCTACTGCGACACGGGACCTCGGTTTACACGGTCTTATCCGAAGGACCGGTCTCCACGTTCCACAGTGGGATTCGAACCGGCGACGTAAGGATCAACTCCTTACAAGGCTACTCTAGAGCAGACGCTCTACCACTGCGCCACGCGGGCGACTTGGAGAGAAAGAAGAAAGTGAGGAAGAAAATGAACCCGAGCCACCCAAGAAAAAAACCCTTCACTGAAGTCCGTGCCGCATATGAACTTATACAACCCTTGGCCGAGATGTCGGAAAACATAGACCTTTTCTCCGGCCTCCAGAAAATCGACCTCCGACTTGTGATTGAAGAGCTCGGATAATTGTCCATCCTGCAGTAGTCCTGTATCACACAGTTTTTTTGGTGACAGTAATATTGACAAGAATATATAATGCATTGTTGTGTGATTGATTGTGCGACTGTTTCTTAGTGCTGATATAAACATGTACCGTTTTCATTGTTTATTATTCGTAAATGTCATGTAATATAGTTTATAGGTGCTTATGTAATAAGCGTTTAATACTACAAATATACACTGTACAAATACTGAGTATTTTTTGTAGTGCTAGATAATACTTGGAAGTGATTTCAATAAACTATAAAAATGGTTGAAGTCTAACGCAGGTGATACATCCGGTTTTAGATTGTAAGCATGGTATGAATTATGCAAAGTCGCCGTATTTTCGATAAAGACAACAAGTTAAATGTATTGATTTTTTTATTAATTATATTCAGATTATACGTGATAAAGAGAAGAAACAAATTTTTTTTATTGCGAAAATGCATGAAACTTAACATAGGAGTTAAACACACAGTACGAGCATACAGGAATTTACCGATTCAAAATTGTAAGACGACTTCGGATACCTCGAACCCCCGGATATCTCGAAGTTTTTTCCGAGTCCCCTGAAATTCGAGATACTGATATTTCACTGCACATATATATAATGCGGACCTTAGATCACTAATTTTTAAAAGGTCCTAAACATAGGAAACTCCGATCCTTCAACTGGCGTCATACATATAATATACTGTAAATCACTTTTTATTCGCGAGAACTGTATTTTCGCGTAATTACGCGAGACTGTGCTCGCGAAAATTTAATTCTCGCGTATAATAGTATTCCTTAAGATTATATAAAGCAATAACCACAATACGTGAAAATTTCGTCTCGCTAATCAAGAGTCAATGACTATCTCGCGAAAATAAGGTGTCGCGAAAATTTAGTGATCTACAGTATATATTTTGGATTCTATAGAAGATTACCGTATATAGGTTTTTTGGAAGTTGAATTTTGGACCAAAACGCATTGTCCGACTTATAGGCGAGTTAAAAAAAGACTGGTATTTTAGAGGGTCAATCCCTCTAATATAAGCTGAAAAAATACAACCGACTTATATTATAGCATGGCACCTGATCCCACCTTCGATGTTTTTGAGGTCCGTGTTTGCTGTGCTCCTATTTTGTATTGCTTTATGGACTTTTGATCTTGAATACTGTTCATTATCTCCATGTGTTTCGTGCGGACCGACTTATAGGCGAGTACATACGGTACGCCAGGTTATGGGCCAGACATGAAAAAGACTTTGACACTTTGTCAGACTCAGAATTGATTTAATTTGTCAGAAGTATGTTAAAATTGTGCATTAGGCATTTTAAGGGCAGTATGAAAACCTTATATGCTTCTGTATTTAGTAAACCCGAATCGAAAAAGAATTAGATACTATATATGATCAGTACGTCCCTGCTGACAAAGCAGGTAACGACATTGTCTTTGTAATGCTGCATAGAATGTAATTTAGAGGAACTTTGATTTAATTCTACAATTGATAATCCAACTTATACTCATAGCTCCTTTCTAAGGAGGAAATTCTTCGAAATTAAGTCTTTTTTGAATATTTTTAATATTCTGAACCAAAATGAATCCGAATTACCATATCTATATTGGATCCCGAAACTTCATAAAAATCCTTGCAAAGAAAGATTAGCGGGTTTTAGAAATGTTCTACCATGCCGCTTTCGTCACTCCTCACGATGTTAACAGTAGTGAAGGTGTAAATCAGATGTGGATACTAAAAAATTCCAAGGAACTTTTGAATTTATCACGAAATTATACCAAAAAAACCACATTAAAACTTGCGACACTCTTCTTCTTTTTATACAACTATTCCTCATGATAAACAAAGTCCAGGCTTTCCGACATCATTGACAGCGGCTTTTAAGCTCTACTGGTCAGAGACCAGAAGAGCTTATGGAATAGTAAGGTGTCAGTCGTCCGTCCGTCTGTCTGTAAATAATTTTGTCAAAATGCTACTCCTCCTACAGTTTTTGTCTGATTTCAATATAAAATGGCACAAAAGTAGACTACACTATGATACATATTTCAGTGCATCGATTTTTGATTTAGATGAAGGGTGTTGCCATGGTTACTAAAATAAAAATTAGTAGAATGAAATATATGGAGATAACGAACAGTATTCAAGATCGAAGGTCCGTAAAACAATACAAAATAGGAGCAGAGCAAACATGGACCTCCGAAACATCAGAGCTAGGTGGGATCAGGTGCCAAGGAGGAGTGCTCATCCCCTGCCGACCGATCACACCCGCCATGTGCTCCTTGTTATGATCGGGAAATAACGGAAAAATTCGTCGTCAATTCAGTGTATTATTAATGGAATCTCAATAAGTATGAAAAACGTCAGTCAGCATTTGACTCAATGATCAATTATATTTGCTGACAAGGTCATTGTATCGACCATAGATCTTACGAAATGATGACTTTTAACGAGACAAATGAAAATGCACCTGTCAATGATATCAAAAAGCCTGTACTTTTAATTTAATTTATCGTGGGGAATAGTTGTGTATAAAGTTGAAAAGTCGTAAGTTTTCAAGCTGTTGATTTTGGTGAAATCTTGTGATTTCAAATTGTCCAAAAGTTCCTTGGAATTTTTAAGTATCCACATCTGATTTACACCACTTCTTGAATATATTGTTACAGAGTACTCTTGAAGTTTCTCCTTCACTATTCCTTATATCTTAGTGAGGAGTAAAGAAAGAGGCTTGGTTGCATATAAGACTGCTGAAATTCTTGTTTCATCAACTTGTTTGTCAATAATTTACCTTGTTTTAGAAATTGTTCATACGTAGAGCAGGCGTATCGAATCAACTGAGATATATAAACTCCGTATGCAGGTGATGAAGGCATATTGCTGCCTAAATAAGGGAAGTTGACGATAGAAAAGTTTAAGTCAACACGTTTATCATAGAGCTTGGTTGTAAGATTACCATCAATGTCTTTTTCAAGTACAATATCCTTATAAAATATGAAACAGATGTGTCAGATTCTGTGGTATCGTTTATCTCAAGCTCACCAGGATATATCGTATCGACACAAGAATGGAAATTACCATTGTTAATTGGCAATGCGTAGTCCATATAATTATCTAAATGTGGAGTTGAAGGCTAAAGCAAGTGTTGTATTCTTTTCACGCATCAGATTTTGCACAAATTGTTTCATATGAATACAAAAATAGGTCTGCTAATAACGAAGCGCAATTTGTATCTATTGGAATTCCAATAGAATGTTGGAAGATCTGGTCTCCAAAAACAACATCGATATTGTCAATCAGAAACTCATGCATCTCTTTGATGTCAACATCAGGATTCTTCCTTTTACAATGCTGCACAAGTAAGTGGAAGCTGAGAATTGATAGTCCAAAGGATTTCATCAAATCTTGCCCACAAGCTGTAACGGACACACTAACACGCACCCATACTCACAGTAGTTGCAACTAGTTGTGCGAGGGAATAATGATACATCATTACTTTATCTCTTATATGTTCATATTTGACTGATTTATAATATCTGTGTCATTATTACCTCTTAACTTATGTATTTATAAAATTTCAGTTGCACTTGTAAGCATTGTAAGCGCTTCGACCCTTTATGACGTCAGTGAGAAACGTTTACGACGTGTGAAACATTTGTAAACAGGAACAATCGAATCATCTCTGGCCTTTCCGTCAGAGGTGTGAAAAATAACCTCGAATGTAAAATGATATGACTAAAAAGGCGGCCCCCACGACAAAACCGACACTTCATACAATCGAAGATATGAAAAGACAGTGCTTATTATGTTTGGCTTGAAAGCGTGTATTGAAGTTAACAAACGAAATGCCAAGGAGAGAAAAGTATGCTGCACACATAGGGGAAGCTTTAAGCGTAAAACTACAATCTATTTATTTTTCTGTAAGCCAGGCGTGGATCAAGAAATCTGCAGGGAAATTCCTGCGATGCGGGAGACCTTCCCTTATGTTACAAGTAATGACACCAGCAACAGGACAAAAAGATGTGTGGCTGATCAAATTATGAGGTCTGTAGAGAAGTTTAAAACACCAAAATACTATGACGAGAGTAGTATAAGGCGCCTAGATGGGTGGGTCAACTGAGTGCACTTTTGGGGCTGTGGGGGATAGGTGGGTCAACTGAGTGCAGCTCCTGGGGGGGGGATAGGTGGGTCAACTGAGTGCAGCCCCTGGAGGGGATAGGTGGGTCAATAGAGTGCAGCCCCTGGGGGATAGCCGGGTCAATTCAGTACATATAATCCCCCTAAATACGGGGGTGTGTTTACATTATACTATATACGCTGCTGCTACTATGATTTTGTCAGCGACTTTTATACCTGTTGCATCATCTGTAAGGGTCCTGTGCAAAACCTACGTTTTTTTTATGCTGACTACACAGGTAAATACTTGGCAACGATTCAAGTTTGTTTAGGGTCGTGTGCAAAAAAAAATGCTTACCTATGCATTGTGACGTCATCCACTGTATAAATACGGCTTTTCTCCTACTTTCAGCTCATTCTACAGTCAGAGCCAGCTCCCTGCCTGGGGGTCATGGATTCTACTAGAGAAAAACAGTTACATGCTCAGCGATTATTAGAATGGAAAACCAGAAGTCTCTGTCGAGACTGAAGCTCTACTGGTTTGAACTTATAGCAAAGGAAGAGAAAAGTACTTAAGCAGCTGGGATTTGAAACTTTATAAACAGCATTAAATAGAATAATGATCATTGATAAAGTCTCTTTATGTTCTTAGTGTAGTCTACTTGTGTGCCAAGTTATACTGAAATCAGACCAAAACTGTAGGAGGAGTAGCATTTTGAAACAATCTTACAGACATTTCTATTTTTAGTAACCACGGCAACACCGTTCATCAAAATTAAAATTTGATACACAGAATTATATATCTTAGTGTATTCTACTTGTGTGCCAAGTTATATTGAAATCAGACCAAAACTGTAGGAGGAGTAGCATTTTTGAAACAATTTTACAGATATTTCTATTTTTAGTAACCATGACAACACCATTCATCGAAATCAAAAACCGATACACAGAATTATGTATCTTAGTGTATTCTACTTGTTTGCCAAGTTATACTGAAATCAGACCAAAACTGTAGGAGGAGTAGCATTTTGAAAGAATTTCACAGAAATTTCTATTTTTAGTAACCACGGCAACAACGTTCATCGAAATCAAAAACGGATGCACAGAATTATGTATCTTAGTGTAGTCTACTCAGTGTTGTGTGCCAAGTTATACTGAAATCAGACCAAAACTGTAGGAGGAGTAGCATTTTGAAACAATTTTACAGAAATTTCTATTTTTAGTAACCACGGCAACACCGTTCATCGAAATCAAAAACCAATACACAGAATTATGTAACTTAGTGTATTCTACTTGTGTGCCAAGTTATACTGAAATCAGACCAAAACTGTAGGAGGAGTAGCATTTTGAAAGAATTTCACAGAAATTTCTATTTTTAGTAACCACGGCAACACCGTTCATCGAAATCAAAAACCGATATACAGAATTATGAATCTTAGTGTATTCTACTTGTGTGCCACGTTATACTGAAATCAGACCAAAACTGTAGGAGGAGTAGCATTTTGAAAGAATTTCACAGAAATTTTTATTTTTAGTAACCACGGCAACACCGTTCATCGAAATCAAAAACCGATACACAGAATTATGTATCTTAGTGTAGTCTACTTGTGTGCCAAGTTATATTGATATTAAACCAAAACTGTAGGAGGAGTATCATTTTGAAAAATTGTTTACAGACAGACGGACGGACGCCGGACGCATTACTATCGCATAAGCTCTTCTGGTCTCTGACCAGTAGAGCTAAAAAGGGAAAGAGAATTAGAACGAATTCTTGATGAAAATAAAGAGCGAGAATTAGAGCTTAGGAAAAGAAATGCGGAAAGATTACAGAGAAGAGCTCAATTAGAACAACAACGACAACAACAACTACAACGACAACGACAATTACGGGAGAGAGAATTAGATCAAATTCTTGATGAAAATAAAGAGCGAGAATTAAAGCTTCGGAAAAGAAATGCCAGACTATTACAGAGAAGAGCTCAACTAGAAAAACAACGACAGCAACAGCAAAGGACTAGGGCGCATGAGGGGTCAAAGTTACCTATTCATTCACCACCCAAACCCAAGGCCATATCCCAGTATTATCGAGTCACAGTGAATGAAAGGGTGCACTCTAGAAAATTTAAAGCTCAAGAGGATTTTTACACTGTGATTTTTAAGGAGTTTCCAGAGGAAGAAAACAGAGGATTTGTTCGGCGATTATTCAGACACATGTTACAAACTTTCAAATCGAAAATGCAGTGTAATCCTAACGATTACCTCCGCCTGAACATACGCCACAAATCTCTGGAATCAGAGATTTGGTACCAGTTTACTCAATGTTAACATTTTAACGAGGACGTCATTTTAGACAAGATTGAAGCCGTGCAACAATCCAGAAAGGGGTTCAAACTGGGCGACGGGGGCATGGAATTTAATATGTTTC
>NW_026919783.1:0-16301 GCF_032062105.1 Saccostrea cuccullata
GTGCCTTGCTGAAAGGGATCACATTTTGATAGTTACTAAAACATGTATAAAAATAAAAAAAAATTGTTTCTAGTCATTTTCTTATTATTTAACGGTCTTTTATCATAAGTTGATTTTACATGTCGTATTTACTGAAATTCGAGAAGTTATTAGTGAGAGATAAATCTATATTTATCAAAGTTAAACAATTCATATGTATTATCTACGTAATAAAGATAATAAAAGTATCATGAACTTGATATCGGAAAGATATAATGAAAAATTTACGTTTTCCATTATTATTGAAATTAACATACTTAAACTTACTTTTCGCCATTAAAGCTGGACAGTTCAAAGGAGGTCAAATGACCCTGAGGTCAATAGAGGGTCGGTTAATGTCTTATCTCATTTTACATTGTCTCTGTCCAGACTGTAGCTCTATTTGTTTGTACATATAACAAAGGAAGAGAAAAGTAGCATTTTGGACTTAAAACTTTACAAGTTTCTTTTTGTGGCAACTGGCAAGACTGCAATAAGACTACAACTCTAGGAGTATTTACAGAATTTTCAATTTTAGTAACCATGGCACCACCGTTCATCGAAATCAAAAACCGATAAAAGAAATATGTTTCTTAGTGAAGTCTACTTGTGTGTCAAGTAATATTGAAATCAGACCAAAACTGTAGAAGGAGTAACCTATCGAAAGTATTTCACAGAAATTTCTATTTTAAGTATATACAGCAACACCGTTTATGAAATCAAAAACCGATACACAGAATTATGCATCTTTATGTAGTCTACTTGTGTGCCAAGTTATACTGGAATTGAAAGAATAAAAATATATGAGGAGTAGCATTTTGAAAAAAAAATGTTTCGACATACAGACGGACGGACGCATTTGTAGTAGATTTCACCGGAACGTATTTTTCCGTCAGTCCTGGTTTTAATTTTAGGCTTGTAAAAGAGTGTCGCTCACATGGCAGTTGTTGTCGGATCATCTATACTGGCTATTTAGCCACTTGTTGGGTTCTACTTGATAATTTTATATCAGTCAAACCTGTAATAAGAGACTTTCCAAAGGAGAAAGGAAAAAGGGTCTCTTAATACACAGGTCGAGACCACTAGATTTTCTGACGTCAGCATAAATTTGCATGTAAATTAGCTATCTGTTTACTTTACCTACTGCTGAATGAGCCGCAATGCATTGTGGGCTACTACAAGTACCCAGCTGTGTTGAAAATAAAGGGCAACTTGAATTGACCCTTGGAAACTTATTTTCAATTCTTTTTTTAGATTTGTGAAAGAAATATTTAAAATGATGTATAATCTTTCATTTCTATGCTCACATATACAAAATTTGCTTTATGAAGCCTTATATCAACTTTTAATACATCGGTCTAAAACATTGTTCAAAGAGACGTAGACCTGTGCAATTGTGTCGATTAAGCATTGAGTTTTTTTCACGTGATATACGTGTACATAGTTTTAGCAGGTAGTATATAGGTCCTTGATTTTAGACGGCAGGAGGTGTGCAATTATTATTTAACCCCTCAATATTATCAGAAAATTTTTTATGTACATGCAAACGTTAAAGCGTTTAAACGGTATTCGAAGCAACTATTACTCATCTAAAACAACTCCAATATTAAATGTGAGCATGGAGCAATGTCTTTAGAATATAATCTTTCAATTTCGATCTTATAAAGTGATAAAGAAACTCTACAGTTTTTCCGGTGACGAGTTAAATAATCTGCAGTAAACCGACGAAAACCACGTGTCGCCATTGAATCGTAAACACGTAGTAGAGTGTCATGCTTTGGGACTTATTCACTTGATTTGAGAACGGGTGTGACGAAGACGTCGTCAAGTGTTGAAAATTGCCTTCCATATAAGGAAGTGATCTCGACCTCATACAGGTTGCTTAATTTCCAAAGTGTAACCATACATTTCTTTATCAGATAATGAAATACTAGAATAATAACTTTATTTTGAAATTAATTTCATATACATTGTAAAGTTGTACAGTAACATTTAATTTAACAATAAGTAAAAATCTAAATTGAATTGTTATAATTTTTCAAAATCTACTTTAAAATGTTGTAAAAATATAGTAAAATTAAATATGTCACAGTATTTATACATCGATGTTTTGTAAGTAAAAATGTACACTGATCCTCTAGGCGTAAAAAAGAAATCTGTTATGGAGGATTGCCTCTCCTTTTGTACAATACGTTGTATTTCCTTTACGGAACTCTTCAGAATTATAGGCGCGTTTAGTCGTCTGACTGGGATAGCATGACGTTGCGGATAATACAAAAGATGCAAATCTCATTCCAATTTTCAAAATTAAATGCATTTGTTATTCCCATCAAAGAATAGATAAACTTATAGACTTATTTAAGAGAGCGAGAACCCTTAATTCATCACCCATTAGTAAAAATACGACATTTCCGAGGTATTTTAATCTTTTCTTTTGACCTTTTCCCACCTGCACAATCTTGGCCTTTAATATGGAATGTTTTTCTAGTAGTATCTTTAAAGAATAAACCGGATTCATCCATATTAAAAATGTTTTCTCTAGAAAATCTAGGTAATGATTTCCAGTTATCAACAGTACTGTGTTTACATCCCCCGCTCATTGTCTAAAACGATGTTGTTTCTTAGGAAACTTTCTATCCTGGCAGCCATTCGATGCTTTAAAAGTGTCAATGTTTAAATCTTTAGCGAATTTTAACGATTGTTCTTTTAAAAGCCAATCGATGACATTGACTCGTCTGTTAATAGCTCCCTTGAACCATTCGTACGTAAGTTTATTGATTTCTTCATTCCCGTTTAGGTATCCTCGTCTTTTACTCTCTGCTGGGACGTTATTTTCATAGTGTTCCAATATTTCCGATTTTCTTTTCCTCAAATTTTGAATTTGTGTTTTACCAACACCGAAATCTTTTGCAATTTTATATGCAGGATTTCTAGCGTCTAAAAGTTTAATAGCTTCGATCTTTTGTTGTAATGATAAAACAGTCCGCTTGGGAAAAGCCATAATTCACGCACACAGGCTTATAATACTCCGAACTCAATTAAATCAAGTGTTGAAATTTATA
This sequence comes from Saccostrea cuccullata, assembly GCF_032062105.1. Classification (NCBI taxonomy): domain Eukaryota; kingdom Metazoa; phylum Mollusca; class Bivalvia; order Ostreida; family Ostreidae; genus Saccostrea; species Saccostrea cuccullata. The sequence continues at coordinate 3,081 of NW_026919783.1, forward strand.
GTCATAATTGCCTTAAACAAAATTGAGAAAAACGGTTTTCAGTAGAACGATTCACATAAATTACTTTTTTTATATACAGAAATGAAAAACATTTAAATCTTTCATTTATTTTAATAAAAAGTATGTTAATTTTATCTACTTCATATACATATTTTCATACTTATGTAAACTTGTTTACTAAGTTTTGTATCGCACATTACATAAATCATTGAGTGTTAGGAAGGATAACTCTTGCAAAAGCAAAAGTTGTTAGGAAAGATAACTCTCGGAATCATCATGATCGACTGAAATCGCGTAGAAATCTAAAAACACAGAGTCGCTAAATAAAGGTAAAATTGTATGAAGTCAAACAATCTGGTTCTGAAAATCACATTCGTTGGTCGCGTAAATAAGACAGGTGGTCGTTTAATTCAGGTAAATGATATAGGATTTCTCTTGGGGGGATTTTTACGGTCAAATGTGGCCGCTTAATACAGTGGGTCGCTAAGGCAGTTTTGACTGATTTATTATACATGTATTTTCGACAACGGTAGTTATGTATATCTTCCGTTTAATCATCAGTTGTCTTAGTTTAAAACATAGAAATAGGTTGCATCGACAGTCTCTGTTTACAGAGTCAGTTTGTATTCCCGCCATTATGAATTCCTTTGTTTGCTGCATATATTAAACGAGTCCCAGATGTAGGTTTATATGTTATTTGGATAATACTCATTTATAATTCTAAATGCCACATTGTTATTGCTGGTTCGGTCGTGATATTTAGCAATTATTGCATGTCTTGTACAATCCAGAATGGTCGATTCTAAATGTATAGTCGGACCAGGTTTGCTAGACGTGCTTTCCTTGCGTAGACACTTTAAAATTGTAAAAGATTTTTTTTTAATGCTCAAGAAGATGGGCGAACAAGGCGGGCAGAATGCCTATAGCGTCAGATATTCAGAAATCATATTAAATATGTGAATTGATTATTTAAATTAACTTATAATTATTGAAATTTTTAGAAATTATGAGAAAAAAAAATTTTTGAGAGAGAAAAAAATCTCGTAAAAAATTTTCTGTCATAAAATTATTAGTTGGTATTCGTGGGATTCGAACCCTAGCAATAAAAATCTGACGTATCAACAGCATACTGCTTTGAGACTAACGCGTTAACCACTATGCTACACCGCTCACAGTGATTTGAGGCATTTAAATCATGTTTGTGATATGACCCGCGACTAAATGGACTTCAAGTATTTCTCGGAAAGATGCTAATGTTGTGTCATAAAAGTGTACTTTAAAGGTATGGTGGGTCTTCTCTCCATGTTTTTGAAAACCAAAAAATGTGAATTTTATTGCACACTTGTAGGATCATCTTTCCAAAAAATGGAGAGAAGACCCACCCATATTGAAAATTTTTATTTAAGTATGAAAAAATGATCGTTTTTGTTCTTTTTAGTGTGTATAAGCTTTTTCATGGGCAAATATTTTCAGTCTTTGTGAGATTTTTGTAAATTGTTGAGATTTTACATAAAGTATACTTTAATATTAGATGAAATATCAAGCAAAATTTGGATTCAATGGGGACAAAAATTTTCACTTCTTATCTGTCGCACTATAGGCATTCTGCCCGCCTTATTCGCCCATCTTCTTTGTTTGCGGCCGATTTGATGCTTTGCATCAATTTTACTTGTGATTACTTGAAGCCGTGACAACATAGTCATTGTAACTTGTCAATAAGAGATGTATGCAATTGTGGATTTTTATTATTTACACATTAATATTTTGTTAGAAATCAAGACACTTAATGGCTGTACTATGTTTTATCTAACTTTACAGTAAGTTGAAGTAGCATATGTATATATTAAGTTATACTGATCTTAAGGATATGTAAGTGAAGTCTGTTTATATACAAAATTAATGAACTATAGATCATATGCATCATAGTACATGTGCCATTACGGTGGATCCCTGTGGTATTTCTTATTCATATCTTGAATGACACCACTATTTGTTCACTCAATTGTTCTATTATTGGTATTTTATGATTAGGTGCAGTCATATATATGAATAAATTGCTTTTCTCTCTGTTGGTTTCCGTGTACACTGCTACCTTTCTGGTATTAATTAATTTAAAACCTGAATCCACTCGTTCACATATTACTATCGCATAAGCTCTTCTTGTCTCTTACCAATAGAGCTAAAAATCACATTAATTTCGAAAGCCAAAATATCAAGTGTTTCTGGACTGGAACTGAAACCTGTTGTGTTTCTGTGTTTGCTCTGCTCCCATTTTGTATTGTTTACTGGACTTTTAGAGATCAAATATTGCTCGTTATCTCCATATACATTATTGATGGATGTATAACCAGTTTCCCCGAATTAATTTTTATACTTAACATTTTAGAAGATCATCCTCTTTACGACTAGACCTTATACTAGAAGGCACAAGCCTTGGCAATGGGACGTAAATTACGTAGCTGGACGTTTTATTTCAAAGTGGAATCAAACTGTAAGTCTGAATGAGGTTACTTTATGTCTTACTAGCTGATGCGTCCTCTGACAAGAGTCGCAGGGAACAGTTTCTCATATAGGCACGGTTTAGACGGAATGGGGAAGCTGGAAACCAGCATCATTGACTTACAGAAGTCCAGCGCACTGATTCAGAAAGTTGATGAAAATAACGAGAGAATTCTTATTACTACATGTATTAGAGTAGATCTGGCGGTTTTAATACAATGAATGACAAGTTTAACGTAGGAAGCAATTTTTAAAAGGATTTGTAGAGAGGAATGATCTTACATGTACTAGTCACGAAATTTGGAAGAAAACATTTGATTGACATCAGAGAGTTTTAAATAGAAGTTGTATTTATCTAAATCTAATTAACATTTTATGCAACTGTGACCATTTTATGAGAAAATTAACATGGATAGATCTCAACTGCACAATCAATCAAACTGTTCAAACCTGATTACGCACCTTAAGTTGTGTCACATGTGTAGCAAATAAAGCTTTATGTGAAATAAATCTCTCTAAATTGACCACGACCTCGTGTTTCCGAAAAATTAATTGGGTATTCGATCCCAATCAAGCCAAACCCGATCCAGTCGACCCCGTTCTTAATACAACATACATCAATAACAACTGCAATTTTATTGCTTGTCAAAAACAAAGTAAAAAAAAGATTGTAAATAAAACGTTTTATTAAACATAACATTTCATTTATCTAATTTTCATTAACGTTTTAGAAGATTTTATTCAACTGTGACCATTTTATGAGAAAATCAACATGGACAAGTCTCCATTGTCTTAAGGATCGCAACACATGACCATTGGATTAATTTTGCCGATATATTGAATACAATAGAAAATACCTATTATGTGTTTAAGCACCTCAGTCATAACGTCTGATGACCTACTAATATTTGCTTGTCTAGGAAATTTTAGCAGTTGATAGTGCCCATTATCCAAAAATGTATGACTGAGCTAAAATTCCCAGTTTCTTTAAAATTATGGATGAAGGATATGGAGATAAAGAACAGTATTCAATATCAAAGTTCATAAATCAATACAAAATAGAAGCAGAGCAAACCTGCGCCTCCGAAACATCAGAGGTGGGATCAGTTGCCAAGGAGGAGTGAGCATCCCTTGCTGATCGGTCACACCCGCCGTGTGCTCCTTGTCATAATCGGGAAAATCCGTCGTCAATTCAGTGTATAGATAATGGACTAACAATTATTATGAAAAACGTCAGTCAGCATTTGTCTCAATGATAAATTGTATTTGCTGACGAGGTCATTGTATCGACCACAGAATTTACGAAATGATGACTTTAAACGAGACTGTTGATATTCTTGTTTTATCAACTTGCTTGTCTATCATTTAATCGTTTTAGAAATTGTTTATACGCAAAGTATGCTCTTGCGTGTCGAATCAACTGAGATATATACACTCCGTATGCACGTGATGAAGGTATATTGCTGCATAAATAAGGGAAGTTGACGAAAGAAAAGTCAATACGTTTATCATTCAGTTTGGTTTTTGGATTACCATTAACGTCTTTTTCAAATAAAATATCCAAGTATGAAACAGATGTGTCAGACTCTGTGGATTCTTTTTATTTCAAGCTCACCAGGATATATCGTATCGACTATCTCTATCTTTAAAGTTACTTTATAAAGTGAAAAAAATGTGTCATTCAAGCGCTTCCAGAAATTCGTCGTTTCAATAATTTCCAAATGAAATATTTCTTTTCGAATTAAATTTACGTTACGAAATCCTAAAGCAGCATATGTTGTGATATTACACAGGTTATTAATATAAATGTTAACTTCAAATCTCCATCTATGTCTTTTAGTCTAAACAAGTGTAGTAAAATTTCGTTGGTCACGTTAATAACTATATAATCAGGGTTTAAAATAGTTTTTACAATCAAATATTATCTCCTATGTTCAGTCAATGTTTGAAACGTTCCGAAGATCAAGATCTGACTCAGCAGATCTTTGGAAAGTATATAAGCGGGCTCATTCAAATGTCCAGTGTTCAGTTATTGAGAAGCCGTGGAAGAGAGAGGACGCCTCTCGGACTAGGTAAGGTACTTGTGTTATCTCATTTGCGGCGTCTCAACTTCTGCAGACGGACCATTTTATCAGTGACAAAAAATCTTAAAGGTTGATAACAAAAAGTATCTTAACAGTAGAGCGAACAAGATAGACCGTTTGAGATACAACACACTTTTGATGTGGATGGCAAGCGTCTTACTCCTAATGATACTTATCTTTTAATTAATCAGTATAAACCATCTACTCTGTCAAAATGCAAAGTTCCTCTTTGTCTAGATTTCCCGTGGACATGTGTGTCTACATACTGTTTACGCACTTCCTTCATCAATATTCATGAAAAGACTCAATTCTTAATTGCAGATATTGCTTAATTGTTTTGTCATTACAACGACTTTTATAGTAAAAATGTGTGGAAAGAATTTCTCATTTCAATTCATATATTTCAAATCATTAAATCATTTTGTTTCGCAGGAAAATCGTTCTTATATGTATACTGTTTTAAATCATTTAATTTTGACATAATAACTGAATTTGAATTTGTTCACACAAAAATGCCCACACAACTTTGCACACTGGGTATATCCAACAACATCTCTGCAACGTCCGGTAATTATCACTGGTACACAGGCATCATGACCTATCTGGTTGTGACCTTCAACCAAAGAATAGAAGTAAATACCATCAAAGCCATGAAACAAGAGGAAATATTGTAAATGCATTCCGAGGAGTGATCGCGAAGTTCGCGAACTATCTTTATATTTACAAAACCACAATTCAAATCAGAATGAAATTTGGCACACATAGAGAATTACACATGTTCTATCAAAGCTGAACGTTTTAGACGTCACAATGTGAAAATGAAAAGAAATATGTGACAAAAAATGGTTGAAGTCGTAAAAAAACGGCTGTAAAGTTAAACGTGTATCTAAATTCCTTTGCAGAAGTTTATAATAATTTGTACATGGTTTATGAAGACAAAAGACATGCCAGAAGTTTTGTCATTAATTGGACTGATTGTTTAAACGAAGGAAGGGAGATGTTCAAAAATGATGTTTGTTCTGTTGCCCATTGAAAGCAAACTGGGAAAGAGACGTGTCCTTTGTTTAGTAATCTGATATAAAAGATTGCCAAGTTACAGTTTGAAAAATAGGTAAATATCTTAACAATAATATAATTATGAAATCCCTAAAATATCGTTTACTTTAGACTTTAAACATATCAGATATGATTAATTAACACTTATCCACATGAATTAAACGACATCAAAAGACCTATCTTGTTGTGTCACCATGCTCATTCTGCATAAGGGTATTATTAAAAGCAAATAACATCAAGGACAAATGCACTGTTTCTGTTGTAAAAAATAACTAATAAGAGGAAAAAAATAGCTTTGTGACAAAACGCCAAAGAAAGTACCGCCTATATACGTGATCCGCACATTAGCAAATGATATGCGCATTAGCGGAAATTTTGAAAAAATATTCATTACTGAAACCCTATATCATTTCTTTGTTAGAAGTAATTCAATTAGTTCGCGAACTTTTTTATCACCCCTCGTATACTTTGCGTGTATGATATTTAGCGGAATTTTTTTTTTTTTAAGCAACAACGTGTAAGCGTAGACTTATGAAGCGCTTTCTAATTATGCTTAATATGAATGAACATGTTCTTTAGCGATGTACTTGATTTATCTGAAGGCGCTTTCCACGAAAGGCAATAAAGAGAATACATAGCCAAAGGTAATACGTTTACAGTAATTACTGTGATATTACAAATTTTCGTGGGGGTTCATTTTTCGTTGTTTTCGAGGTATGAAGAGACACACGAATTCATGTCCACTACGAAATATAAAGTGTTACATACGTCAAAAATTCTTCATCCACGAATTTAAATTCCCATGAACGATGCAAAATTTTCTACTCACCCAAGGAAAATATGTGGTTTTACAGTAACTCAGACTTCGAGAAGGGTTTGATACTCACAATGGTGACAATGACCTTCACTGCAGTGCCGGGTTTCCCTGTGATCGCCTTGACACGGAAGACCGCCATTACAACTGCGCTTCCTATGTTGGGTTCCTCCACTACACGTTACTGAACACTGACCAGTCACTCCAATGTCCATGTTGAGCTAAATAAAAACGAATGCTTATCATTTGACCGTACACTGTCAAAGGCGTCCCCATGCATGTTTTCAAATTCAATATGTGTCCTACTTCACTTAGTCATTCTTTACGTGAACGTACGTGGACACTGTTGATTGTGACATGTCTGTGTCTCTGTTTGATTTCCCGAGCAGTCCTTGCCACCGTGTTGTGGGGAGGGATTGTCGCAGATTCGATGCCTATTTTTTACTCCACCATCGCACTTAACAGAACAATGGCCCCATAGGGACCAGGCTCCCCAACTTCCGTCAGTTGCTAAACAAAGAAGAAAAGAACTCTCTTAAAACTATAAAGCTGTCAACAAACCAGAAATACGTTCTGATGAAATTCTGGAAGGCATGAACGTACGTGGACACTGTTGATTGTGACATGTCTGTGTCTCTGTTTGATTTCCCGAGCAGTCCTTACCACCGTGTTGAGGGAAGGGATTGTCGCAGTTGCGATGCCGACGCTTTACTCCACCACCGCACTTAACAGAACAATGCCCCAATTTAGACCAAGCTCCCCAACCTCCGTCAATCGCTAGACGAAAATAAATCTCTTTAAAATACAAAGTTGTAAAAACGTTCTAATGAAATTCTGAATAAACATAAACTCATTAGTTGTTGTCTTTGTAAGCTTCAAACCTTTCACTATTCACAGCATTTTCACATAAATCGACGTTTTTCAGGAGGGTTTTTCTACCGGGAATCCTTGGTCACTTTTGCTGTGTTTAGTATGTACATCAAATAATTATGGAAATTCCATGTATTCTGATACATACCTGTAATACACTGTGGTTGATGACAATGTCTTGTACCCTTTCTATGACCCGTACATGCCCGGCCTCCGTTTAGTGGGGGAGGGTTGTTACATTGGCGCTGACGATGTTCCTCGCCGTCTCCACAAGTCACAGAACAAGAAGTCCAACTAGACCAGTCCCCCCAACTTCCATCAATTGCTATAAATTTACAAACAAATATGATTTCTTAAAGCTGAATGAAATATGAAGATAATGAACAATATTCAACTTCCACAGTCCACAAAACAGGAGCGGAGCAAACACGGACCTCTAAACAATCAGAGGTAGGATGAGATGCTATGAAGGAGTGAACATCTTTTGCTGACCGGTCACACCCGTTGTGTGCTCCTTGTCCTGATCGGGAAATAACGGGAAAATCCGTCGTCAATTCAGTGTGTAAATAATGACCCTAACAATAAGTATGAAAAATGTCAATGAAATTATTAAGCGCCCGAATCAATAGATCCAAGGCGTATATTGTTTTTGTCCTGCCTGTTTGTCTCTCTGTCTGTTGTCAAATTTAACCTTCGCCATAACTTTTGAACTATGAGAAAATGAGACTTCATAGTTGGTATGTATGCTCCACTAATAAAGCTCTACAAATGACACCAAGATCAATGACCTTGTGACCTTGACAGTGACCTATATCCTAATTAGCTTTTTTGAACTTTTGCCATAACATTTGAACCATAAAAGATTACGAGTGAAACGGTTCACCGCGGTATCGATTCAACTTGGTAAGTCCGTATTTCACACAAAGATTCCTCATGACCTAAGGGTGTGTCATGACCTTGACGCAAGGTCACCTGTGCAAGTTCAAGGTCACTAATAGAAAAATTTCATGATTCATGTTTGGCACATGTCTTTCTTGAACTTGAATCTTTAACTTGAATTTGCTTCTTCACACAAATATGGCTTATGACCTGAGGGTGTGTTAGGACATCGAGCCAATGTCATTTAAGTTCAACGTCACTGAAATAAAAAAATTCATAATTCATGTCCGGATCATATCTTTCTTATGGATAAACTTGGTAAGTTCCTATTTCACACAAAGATTTCTCATGTCCTAACGATATGTCATGACCTTGACGCAAGGTCATCTATGCAAGTTCAAAGTCACTGAGAGAAAAAAGTTCATACTTTGTGCCTGGTCCATATCTTTCTTGGAGGGTTCCTCATTTACACAAAGATTGCTTTTGACCTGAGGGTGTGTCATGACTTGACCTTAGGTCATTTGTGCAAGTTCAGGGACACAGACAGAAAAAAATCATAATTCGTGTCCGGTCCATATCTGTTTTATGGATAAATGTGGTGAGTTTCCATTTTACAAAAAGATTCCTTAGGACCTAAGGTTGTGTCATGACATTGAACCAAGGTCATTACTGCAAATTCAAGATCACTGACAGAAAAAGTTCATAATTTGTGCCTGGTCTGTATCTTTAGTCTTCATTTCTTGTATTAGGTTGCACCTTCGTTTCATTCATAAAACATATAACGAGCAATTAAATTTGCACTAAAATGTTGTAGCATTTCTCTCTTCTCTTAGTTCCATAAAATATTCATGATTTGGCACCTCTGAAAAACCCAGCGGGGGGCGGGGGGTATTTTATCCCTTTTGGACATTTCTAGATAGTTACTATAGGAAAAATTCTTAAGGAGACGTTGAGAAACATACAAACCACAAGGTGGCCCTCTGCAAGGCACTAATTTCGTAGATTGTCCTACACAGTGTCTCCCTCCGTGATTTGGCGCGGGATTGTCACATGATCTGTGATATGCCTCGCTTCCATTACCACAAGTAACGCTGCAAAGTTTCCATCCACTCCAGGAACCCCAATTTCCATGAACAGCTATATATTTTTAAATTGAAGGAATGCATTTTAATCGTCAAAAAATTTGAGAATTGATTTTGCCTTCATGTTTTTTTTTATTACCCTACAACACATAAGGTGACATTTCAATAGCATGAAAAGCAATAAGGTAAAAAGAGTGATTAAAATTCACCACAAGGTTTAAAACAAGATCTCATTTCAACGTCTGGCCCAGAACAAGGATTTCCTCCATTTGTAGGAACAGGGTTATCACAAAGACGGGTCCGCTCTCTGTAACCTGCCATTCCACAAGATGTACTACAGTTCCCCCATTTACTCCAGTCTCCCCAGTACCCATCTACGGCTTAAAATAAAAGAGACAGACACGTGACATAAGAAGCGAATGAAGACACTGCATTTGATAAGTTCTGAGTCAAAGAACGCTAGCAAAGGAGTATCGTGAAAATGTTATTGTTAAGATATTGCATTGAAAAGTTAATCACTTAGTTAAGATAGTTTGAGGAGTTCAATTTAAAAATGTGTATTTAATTTATACAACTAGTATATAATGTTTACCTTGCTGTAAAGAAGACGATGTTGTCTGCTGTAGGTTTATTTCACCAAAACAGTTGGTAACTGTAATACATAAAAAAAAATTCAAATGTTTTTATAAATGTAGTAGTATGACATTGCCGCTGAATCTAGGAGAGGGGAATTCAATCTTAAAAGAAGTTTTGGCTATTCAATTTCAGTGAAATATAACGATTAAAATTACAATGAACTGAAATTATTTGCACTTATTATATATACCCCACGCAAGAAGTTACGGGAGGTATAATATTTGACCCGTCCGTCAGTCAGTCAGTCAGTCCGTCAGTCCTATTTTTTGTCAGCGCAACTCCTCATAAACCGCTGCACAGTATTTGGTCAAACTTTGCAGATATTTAGGACACAATGTGTAGATGTGCATATTACTAGGAAATTCAGATTCATCATTTTTTCCGGGAATATCGGCACTATTAAACTTAGATTTTTGGCCACACCTTGAATATTGAGATGAAGTTTGTCAGCGCAACTCCTAATAAACCGGTGCACAGAATTTGATCTAATTTGTAGATGTGCATCAGGAAAATTTTGATTCCTTTATTTTTTTCAGGATTTTTGGCACTTTGAGTTTGGGGAGCGTGGGGTATGTGAGCATGCTCACTTTTTCTTTCATTTATCTTCTCCTCACAAAGAAAGAAAATTAAATCCGTTATTGGGTGCTCAAAATTGACTGACAATTTGCTAACGAATCCAGGTGTATAAACCTCACATCTGTGTTTGCGCTAATTGCAAATACCAACTTTTGGTTGCCTGACGTTATCATCATATAATTCAAGGGGTTTTTAAGGTCTTAAAAACAAGGGCATGTGCCTTTCCATTTGGGAAAATAGCGACATTTGGTTGAAATTGAGAAAAATATATTTAACATGTTTCTAATTAGACGTTTTTTTTTCGTTTGCAAGGTATTTCTTTGACATATATTACATTCAGTCAATCAGTTTTTGGAGAATGCCTTTTTAGATTTTTATTAAGAACAACATTTTTAATATATATACATTACTGAGTTTGGACATTTTTCGATCATATTTGTTTGTTTCGATTCTCTTGGGAATTTTCTTTTATACCCCGTAATTTTAACCATTGGGAATGAGGCAAGCAAGTTGATACAAGCCCCGTTTAAAGTTTGAAAAGCTCAAAAACCCACTTATATAACAGCATGATAACGAAGTCACATCGAAACGAGTCAGTACAAAAAAAAACATGCTTTCCTCTTTGACTGCCTGTAAGTCTATCCTGCTTTGTTTTCCATATTTTTTCTAAACAAGCTGATTTCTAGTAAAATGATGTTTCTTAATAAGTTACACAAATAAAGTTTACATTTCTTTTCGCTTCAATGAATTTTGACGGAATAACCTTTTTCAGCCTTTACGGTTTTTTTTTTTTTTTTTTTGGTTTTTGCAATGATAAAGATCAAGTCTGTCTGTATTTCCTTCGTTTTTTTTTTTTTGTTTTTTTTGTTTTTTTGCGTTTTTTTTTTTTTTCATTGAAAAGACAAGTCTGTCTGGACAACTCGTCATTGAGAATGCTTCTTTGAATAAAAGGACTTACCTAAAATTGTCAAACATGGAAGAAATCTTCTTGCTGTAAAACCAGAACGAAATAATAATTTATTTACTGCGTCAACTCGTTAAACCAAAAAACATGAAAAACTGCCTGTACTACCTTGTCGAAATCAAACTGGTCATAAAATTTCAATTTACTAGAAGATAACAGCAAATAGCTGATAAAAAGAATGTTAAACTTATGATAGTCAAACTACTCACAAGAAGTATAAACTATTGATTTAAATAAAGCAGAGGTTCTTTTGACTCTTATAATGTGATTATCTCTGAGGAAGAAATATATCTAAGATCTGATTTAATACCACTTCCCTACCCTCCCCAGAAAACTGAATAAAAAAACATGATCGACATATATATCGCCCTTAAATGGAAATTTTCAGTACCAAATTAGAAGATAAATACTGACCTTCTAAGTGCATGTTCTACAAGAAAATGTCACAATTTGAGTCACTGACCCAATCGTCTTATTTGTGTCTACATACCGTTGTGCATATTGCCTTATCTTATCAACATGCATTAACATTGATTTCTAATAAATTATGAATATCGCTACATGTAATAATGCATGATCCGATGATAACAGATTTCGGCCATTCCAAGTTTTTTCTCTGTTTAGCGTCCACCCATCTTTCAAAAACCTACCTACCTATTCGCAAAAACCACACAAACCAAAACATAAAACACAAGCTTAAAAGTCAAAGTTAAAAATGATGCCCTTCAATTGATTAATCTAACTAAACTGCTTTAATAGAAAAAATATCTATTCTTAAGCAAAAACAAGGGATTTAATGCTTAAAATACACCCAAAATAACTTACTGTACAGAATTATTTGGAGAAATTTACAAAATAAAAAAATTCGACTAAATTTAGAAATTCAAGGACTCCTGATGTCGTTTGTTTTTTCTTATATGGGGTGTCAAAAGCCAAGGCGCACGCGGACGCTAATCATAGAAAAAAACTTGGAATGGCCTTAAAAAAGATTCTGGCACAGATTGATCGACATTTGCAAAAATGTGTACATGAAAACCTCTTAAGACATATCCTTATAGCTTATTTTTCATCTAAATTACTTTTTGATACGTTTTAGCTCACCTGAGCTGAAAATTCATGTGAGCTTTTCTGATCATCCGATGTCCATCGTCTATCAGTAAACTTTTGGCATTTTTAACTTCTACTCAAGAACCACTGGGCCAATTTTAACCAAACTTGGAACACAGCATATTTGGGTAAAGGGAAGTTTGTTTAAATGAAGGTCCAAATTCTCTTACAAGGGGAGATAATCAAGAAAACAAAAGAATAGGGTTGGGTCATTAAAAAACTTCTTATCAAGAACCACTGAGATTTACATAATGACTCCTCTAGGACACCCCATGCCTTTTATTAAAAGTGGCAAATCCATCGTCAAACTTCATTTCAGAAAAGTATTGTATAGTTATTTGGTTACGTCTTATTGGGAGTGATGGCTTGTCTGCAATGGTGTCGGTTTTACATTCAGCCCTAAAGGGTATATAAGGAAGTCCCCCGAGTATACAAGGTCAGTTTCACACGAGTCATGAACTATGCAGTATCATTTGGGATTACTGAGACAGACAAGACACGCAGTTGGACTTATCATAAAGGCTTATTCCTTCAAAAAGAACAAAGAGCAGCAGGTGCAATCATATCTGGATTGGTTGGAGCCCTTCCACTGGATTACCATCCCTACTTCTTCCTGCAGCACATTTAACCATAGAGCTAAAGCAACGAACTATC
>NW_026919784.1:0-16256 GCF_032062105.1 Saccostrea cuccullata
TCCTGCATTTTCAGTTCTCCACATGGTAAAATAAATTGATATTTACAACCATTGACTGTATTGAAGTATTAAAGATACCCACAAAAAGCTTTTGATGACAGTACAAATACATGTGAGAAAAAATATGAGATGAGATTTTTTTAACCTTTATGAATAAAAATTTAACTTTTTTAAAAAGTACTTGGGAAGAAAAACCACTGCAAATACAACAGAATAATTTTCCTCAGATAATGTCATCTACATGTAAGGAGAAATTTAAAGAAAAAACATAAACATTTATGAAAGCTTATGTTAACATAATGATCTAAAAATGATTATAATAAAATTAATAGCTGAAAACTGAAAACAAATTATTAAAACGTGACTTTTTTATTTGGAATAATTTATTTTATAATTTACTGTAATAAATTTGTTAAAATACATTTTTTAAAAAACAAATAATCATTTCTCAGGCTATTTTAATCCATTCCCAGGTTAAAAACAATGACCACAGTAATTATCAGTAAATCTCAGCATCGACAGTACCTCAACAGTAATTATCAGTAATTCTCAGCAGCGACAGTACCTCAACAGTATTTATCAGTATTTATCAGACTCCACAGTAAAAGACGACAGTAATTATCAGTATTTATCAGCAACAACTAAAATTATCAGCAACAACAGTAATTATAACAGTAAATATCAGTATTTATCAGCAAGAACAGCACCGTATCAGTAATTATCAAACATTATCAGTAAAATTTGGGATTCTCAGCACTTTTTTCGTCCAGTAGTGAAGGTACTAACAGTGTTACCTATCATAATTGTGCAAACACTATGTCTGGAAGATGTATTTTTACTAGTCTCTTAAATCTAAACCCCGCTATTAGAGTTTGATATGCCGTAATCGAACGATTTATTAATCGGTTACATAGATTTTCTCCACTGACAGCTTTGGAGGAGGTTTTGGAGTTGCTTTTCTGTTTCGCCTTATCTGATGGGTTAATTGTAATACAGTTGCCTGTGTTAAAAATAACAGAGAATTTCACCTCAATGACCTACCAATGAAAACTCTGCATAACAAGAATAGCCAATCGATTATGCTTGACCTTAAACTGGTTCTCCTGAAAACACCCGAAAAAACCTCTTCGTAATCTATCATGTATCCATCTCTTAACACAAGCCGAATACGAAGCCGTAAACATTTTAGCAATTTTTGACAAAAAATGTTTAATGAATGGTTTAACTGCCTTACCTTGCCAATCTCTGCCCTAAAATATTTTTTCAAATCTTTCTTTGCAAGTCCACAACATGATAAATAAAAAGTGTAACTTGTTTTAAGGTATTCAATCCCTAATAGGAACAAATTCATTGAAATTGAATGCATAAAAGATATGTAGGCATTGAATAATCAGTTTATTTAGACATACTTCCCATATATTACTATTAGTACATGTATAGTGGGGTGTGTCCTTATTTATGACCTTGAATTTTGGTAAGAGTTATCTCCCCTTTTTTGATTAATAACAAAAAAAATCAATTAAAAAAATTTAGCTGGTAAAAATAAAAATTGTTTTAAATGGTCATTCTATTTTCAATGTTTCAATGCATCTTTCCACCGCAGGATTTGTTGATATTCATTTTTGAAGAAAAATTATTGTGAAAAAACGCCTTTTACCATTGACTTCAATGCAATCATTGCTAATTAACTACTGTTTAATTAATAACATTTTTAAACATTCTCGCGATCAATCCTTTTCTACTATAAAATGCTTTAATATAATATGAGAGTATTTTTTACTTCAGGGATATTTTAAGGGTAACGAATTTGGTCCCATTAGGGATGGAAATCCTTAAAGAAGTGGTGTTATTATTTTTTACCTTCAAAGACATGTTTAAGTAGGTAGAAACAGTCTTTGGACTGAACTTTAACCATTCAAGAAACATAACCACCTGCAAGAATGTCATAACTTTAATTGGTTTCCATTAACTACACATAGTCTATGAAATTATGCTAGTCATTTTTATAAATTGACATTTCAGGTTTCACTTCTCAAAGTGGATACCGTTTGAAATGCAACAAAACAACGCAACTTGATACTGCCAAAGTGGACTTCGAGTTTTCGGAACCTACTAGTGAAGAAGTGAAGGAAGAGACACTTTAAAGTAGCTTGATGAAATCCGTGAACACAATTGTAAGTAAATTTTATTGTCATTGGTTTAAAAAATTATATTGACATGTCCTATGTTTTTTTTTACATAAATAGATAAAGTATAAATAAAGAGAGGATTAACAAATCTTAAATCATACCAGTATTATCAAATTAATTGACTTGTAGGTAAATGTAAAACGTAAAGTATTGGAGATCGATGACACGAAGAACATAACCACAAAGACAGGAATCAGAAGAATCATTTGAATCGGTCATCGAGTCAGGGTAAACTAATTTTTGTTTTTCTCTTAGTTTTCTTAAAAATAAATAAATATGTTGTATTAAAATATTTGTGTGAAAAATTATGTTATATTCAAATATTTATGCGGGAAAAAAAACTTGATAAACATAGCAATTCTCCTGATGACCCCCACATATCTGAAGAGGTTCCAACTGGTTTGAAGAGAAAACTCAGCGAGGCTGAAGACTCACTTATTCTGACAAAGAGGTAGATCTTTTTAATATGTCAGTTATAATGTGCTAATTTTTAATAACCCACATTTTTCTGACTCCATCATAATTCCCAATAAAATGATCAAAGCTATGAATATCCCATTCCAGCAACAAACTGACGAAGAAGATGAGATATTAAAGAAATTTAGGTGAGAAATCTTAAAATTAATACGATCACTTTTTATGCATGTTTAACAAATGCTGATTTATTTTTTTAGATAGTGAAGAATTACACTTGTGCATTATTATGGGTTCCTTTCGTACACTTTGAAAAATGATCACGGGTAACGAATATAAAAAAAATATCTTCTTTTTTTAAGTGTTTTCACATTAGTTTTTCTGTGTGTTTATTCATTACAGGAAAGACTACTTTACTAAATATGAAGAACTGGAAAGTAGAACATTAGGAAATAGCCTCACTTCACCGATAAGCATTGCATCAAGCCCTGCATCGACTTCCAACCCCGCATCACCAATCAACATATCGACATGTTCTTTTCAATTTCCTTCTACACCACCCGAATTTAATTCGGTCTTCAACATTCCGGCTCCTGACCATATCTTAAAACCCAATACAAATACAACAGTGCCACCACCATCAGTCCTACCTGGAACCTCTACTTCCAATCAAACCTTAGGGGAGTATCCTTTGAAGGGAGAGATGAGCGCCCTTCGTGAGCTCACTGATTCCGTTCGCAAGGACTTAATACAGACTTCCATGCTTGCGAATCATATCCATGATTATTTAAAATGTTTGAACCTTCCGGCACCTGGCTATCCCGCATCACCCAATACAGATATAACGGTACCACCACCAGTAGTCCTACCTGGAACATCTACTTCTAATCAAACTTTAGGGGAGTATCCTCTGAAGGGAGAGATGAGCGCCCCTTGTGAGCTCACTGATGCCGTTCAAACAAATTCTAATAATAACTCTAGGTGACTTGAACGTTGATTTCCTTGACAATACTTGCACTCTTCCAATTAAAGACATCATGCTGAATTATCACTTGACAAACACATTGTCACATGGTATGATTACAGCAGCCAAACTGATAAGACGTGTTTTGATAGCTCCTGATTACCTGTGCTTAATTGCTATGAGTGATAATACTGTGGGTACTATGGCTAAATACCTGACTAAATCTTAGAATAATTATGGATCAAAGTATTAACTCGAGCTTGTTTACATCTTTTTCTGGACTTTCTCAATCATTTAGTGAAACTGGAATTATCACACCTAATGGAGTGAGTATACCAAGTTTTTTGAATGTGACTTTTAACAAATACAGCAGAACTGTATCGTTTCAGCAATACAAATATGCCACTTTTTTTAACTATTTGGAAAAAGAACTTAATGCAATTAAAGAAGTAGGGAAGAATGGCCAGATTTTCAAGTTTGAGTGCAATACTGTGACAGCCACACTTTATTCTGGCACCAGCGTTCTGCACATTCAAGGATCGTCGGCAAACTCGTGGCTGGACAAATTCCTTAATGACATAAGAAACAAAACCTCTAACAGCATTAGTAGTATGTTGGGACAATCTATTCCACATATGTCATCAACGCCTGTAAAAATGATTCTCTATTGACAGCCAGTACTAATAATGCTCTAAATTGTACACAGTGAGCAGGTACAATACAAGCCCTACAATCGACAGTCCGTGAGTTAGCACAAGAAATACAGGAACAAGAAATCTGTGAGCCAATGCTCACTAGTAATACCCCCGCTCTGATGTAAATAAGCACTATCATGTTAATACACACAAGTTTAATTACAGGCAGATGCACAGAAAAATATGAAGTTGACATCAGATTCATATCAAAATTATGACATGCCTAAACAAAGAGTTTAATAAAATTTGAACCATCTGCTATGAATAGGTAATGAGAAAACTGCGACGAAAATTTGTTATTTATGAAACAGACAGACGCAGAGAAAAACAGGAAGTTAATATCCGATTTAAAAAAAAATGTATCCCAACATATGGCATGCCTTAGAGAAGATTGTGTTAAAATTTCAAGCATCTACAATGAGTAGTTGCAGAGAAAACTGCGAATAAAATTTATTATGTATGAAACAATCAGATGCACAGACAAACAGGAAGTTGACATCGGATTTGAACGAAAATGTATCCCACTATATGGCATGCCTGAGAGAATATTGTGTTAAAATTTCAAGCATCTTCATTGAGTAGTTGCGGAGTAAACTGCGACGAATAATTGTTATGTATGAAACAGACAGACGCACAGTCAAACAGGAAGTCGACATCAGATTCTTAAGAAAATGTATCCCACCATATGGCACGTCTCAGAGAAGACTGTGTTAAAATTTCAAGCATCTACGATGAGTAGTTGCTGAGAAAACTGCGACGAAAATTTGAGAGGTATGAAACGGACAGACGCGCAGACAAACAGGAAGTTGATATCGGATTTAAGCGAAAATGTATCCCATCGTATGGCATAACTCAGAGAAGATTGTGTTAAAATTTCAAGCATCTACGATGAGTAGTTGCTGAGAAAACTGCGACGAAAATTTGTTTCGGACGGACACACAGACGGACGGACAGACACACGAGGGTAAAACAGTATACCCCCCTCTCCTTCGGAGCGGGGGTATAATTAAAAGAGAAACTCAGATGCAAGACCAACCCCACATTGTTGGACAAAAACACACAGACACTTTTTAAAGTGGTGAAAAACAAGGAAACAGATGTGTGGGGTTTGAATTCTTTCCCACAATATTCAGCATCTCGACACATACAGTGTGATCTTACAACCCCTGACAAGGAAACAAAATATACATCAGATTCGGGTACAAACACGGAACCATGTATCAACTCCACACCTACAAATACACCTGAAAGATCTTTTAAACAAAAGAAAACTTCTGGTGAGGCCAAACTTATTATAGGCAGCTCTATCTTACAAAGGGTGAGAACCAGGGGACTACAACAAAGTGTCCATGTGAGAACCAACAGAGGGGCCAAGCTTTGTTTACTATTTCCGCCCAGGCGGCACATAATTTTACAGGCATTTTAATGTGAAGTGTGGCCTACTACAGTGTAAGTTTTGACTTTGTTTTTATATTTTTGCATTAAAATTAGTCTCTTGTGAATGTTTATTAGCATCAGGTAAATGCGCATATTGTTTATTGTCAAAATTCTTAAGATTGTTTTTCGTTCATTGTAGCCTTTTACCACGCACACAAACAAACACGAACACCAATTCAATACAGTTTTCGAATCCATGTGTGTTGTTTCTTGTGTAAGGGTTAACTGGCTGTGACGTCCCCGACTATACCAGCACAGTAAAAGGACTTATTATGAGCCAATCAGCCAAAATGGATCCAACCTCGGATAACATTCAACCCTCTACAGCTGATACCTCACATCAGTTAGAATCTTCAGAAGGTACAGAAAGTAAACGTTTCAGAGTATAAGTCTTATCGACATGCCATTTTGCACATGCCGAGAGTTACGATAAACACTTCCAGGTCATAGGTCATTCGGGATAAAAACAACACGAGGAAGACTAAATGCTGCTGTGCTGACTGCTAATGTCGTAAGTATAACATATCATATATTATACATGATCATCACATGAGTGGACATCGTGAAAAAGTTAATGTGCATTTGTCTTTAGGCATACAATGTCAAGATTTGATATAATTTTCCTGTTTAGTGTTTAAAACACGAAGAACAGTACTTAGATCTAACAGTCTAATGGGTGCATGTACTCCCTTATAATTAATGTAATGTGGGGTATTTTTTTGTGGAGCGATTGTTTTTGGGGTTTTGACGATTTTTTCATACTGTACACATGATGAATAAGTTTAATAAATATAATTTTTGAAAAAAATGTCAAATAAGCCCCGGGGTTAAATATGGGGGGGGGAGGGGGGTCCTGTCCATAAGTACCTTGTATAGCGTTAGGAGTCGAAGTCAATCAGTTAAGAGAGAGAGAAAGAGCAGTGATAATACTATTGCTATTTTTATTCACATTCAGATGGTGAGTGTGGTCACTTGCCATCAAAAGTAAATTGAATTCTCTACATTGAACATGTTAAACTAAAAGTACACTTAGCAGATTTTCTAACCACAATTAAGTACTGTACAGTAAACTAATCTATTTTTGTCATGATAGCATTCCCTATCGACTGAAGGCTATATATAATATTATCAGGAAACATCTATGTATGTCCTCATATGTAAAGATCGGTCATTACCGAGTTATAATCTTTAAAGTTTTGAATTTTAGTTGAAAGAATGAGGATTTGTGCCATTAAAGACTGCACAAGCAGCACTTACCAACTCAAAAAATGGAAAAAGACATTTTGTGAAGTGCACCAATGCAACAGTGGTACAGGATCGTGTGTGTGCCCTCCCCCATTTGATCTGATTCTCTTTCCAACAGAAAGAAAAGACACCGAATTAAGGGCAAAATGGATTAAATTAGTTAATCGATAGTTGAAACCTGGGAAAAATTGGCAGCCTGATGATGACAGTAGAATATGTTCGAAACATTTTGAAGGAGGCAATCCTGTCCCAACATAAAACCTTGGGTATGAACTAACTATGCCTTTAAAACGCAGGCCTCCCCCAAAGGAAAGACAGCCATTAATACAAAAATCTAAGAAATCTTCAGAAACCAAGGTTAAAACTGATGAAAATGAAAATGTTGTCCATCTAACAGAAGATAATTCAGTTACGTGTACAGTTCCTTTACAATTTGAGCATGATTATTGTGCAAAATGTGTTTGTAATGCAAACTGTGAGTGTTTAGGGTGATCAGTACCAAAGTACCTCGTCGTTTCAAGAAATCCCCAAAAAAGAGTGGTCCAGAGAAAAAACTTGGTGCACTTGATGAGCTTGTTTTAACATTAATGAAACTTAGACTAGATATTAACTTTGAATTTTTAGCCGATTTATTTAGAGTCTCTCAGGGTACATGTTCAAAGATTTTTAACACTTGGATAAGATTTCTGTCAAAAGAGTTAAGGCCTCTGATCTTCTGGCCAGACAAAGAAATTGTCAGAAAATTACTACCTCCATCATAAATCAGTACGCCAAACTTAGATGCACAATAGACTGCACTGAAGTTTTCATTGAAAAGCCGAGATATTTGGAACTACAAGCTCTCACGTGGTCCGATTATAAACAACATAATACAGTTAAAGTACTTATTGGAATAGCTCCTAATGGAGCTACTTCTTTCTTAAGTAACTGTTATGGTGGAAGGATGTCGGACAGACAGATTGTCCGTGAATCATTTTTTTTTTTACTTAATAGATCCTGGCGACATTATCTTAGATGACAGAGGCTTTCCAATTCGAGAGGAACTTTTGCTCCGGTATGCAAATTCGGTTATCCGGCATTCAACAAATGACAAGAGAAAATGTAGAAAAAACAAAAAGTATTGCTAATGTACGTATCCACGTTGAAAGAGCCATCAACAGGATCAAGTGGTTTGCCATTTTGAAGAACACACTACCAATTACTCTGGTTCCTCTTGTAGATGACATTGTTTCTGTTTGTGCAAGTCTTTGTAACTTACTCAAACCTCTGGTTACAAGGTAGATCCATACTGAAATGACTTCATCAACAGTGGTACTTTATTGAAAATACAAAATGATGAAAAATAGGAATGTAAATTTTTTTTCAAGTGATTTTTATTATTGACAGCAATGTGATTTAATTGCATGTCTAAACAGTTTTTGATCTTCAACTTTACAAATGAAATTCACTTGAGCATATATGTATGCAAATTTATACAATATAATGTATTTACAACAACAAATTTCATTAAAAAAGAAAAATAATGTAGATTTTTTCCTAAAAATAGAGACTAATACAATGGATGTCATTAGTCATTTTCTCATAAAATTTTTCTCATTGATAGTTTTCAATATGCGTTGATACATATATACATATATGTCTTTAAAATTTTATAATCAATACTGACTAAAATTATCACATAAATTATATATATATATATATATATATATATATATATATATATATATATATATATATATATATATATATATATCAATAAAATATGAAAGAGAACTCTGTGTTTGTTTCAAAATTAAAATCCAAATTTACTCAAAGGAGATTGATGAACATAGCATGCATAATGCCAAAGATTCAATTTATAAAAATCATATTCAGTTTGTAAATTACATAAATAAAGTTTTCATTATTTATTTTGTGATCTTTGACCCCTTGGCCTTGACCTTCATGTTTGATTACTGTGAAATGACATATGATAGGGCATTCATATTTAATAACAATATGCCAAATACATATATATATATATATATATATATATATATATATATATATATATATATATATATATATATAATGTATATACCAAAACCCTGATGTCAATAAAAACAACAGTATACACGTACCAACAAACGTTGTCATTGTCATTTAGAGAAAAATTTGAAAAATTGAAAGAGAAAAAAATATATTTATAGAACAAAGAAGAAGCAGAAACATTACAAGGAACAATCCAGGCTGCTTGCTGAGTAAGTACTGATACATTTTATAATCACCACTTCAAATCTTTATTTCAGACCTAATGTAATTTTCTATCCATTTTATCTCTTCAATACTTATCACATAATTAAGGCACTGAAAAATCAGAGTGGTTAAAATTAACTTCACAGACAGGTAAGGGTGATTACCTCCTTTGAAACTTTAAATCGGATATCTGCTTACAACAATTATAAATATGAAAATACACTGCATTTTTTGGGAGTTGATTATATCAACGACTCTATGTCAGTGGTCCAAGACAGGAAGTGCAACTGACAAACAGCCGCCAAGGAAAATGAGCATTGCGAATAAGAAAATAGTTCCTCATTAAACTTACTATAAAGAAATTATAATTCTTGACAATATAGTCCACAAATCACTCTGTATTCAACTTTA
Organism: Saccostrea cuccullata; assembly: GCF_032062105.1. NCBI lineage: Eukaryota > Metazoa > Mollusca > Bivalvia > Ostreida > Ostreidae > Saccostrea > Saccostrea cuccullata. Next base: position 9,591 of record NW_026919784.1, read on the forward strand.
GTCTGTCATTTTAATTTCCCCTTATGCATCTGTCACCTAAATAATCATACCGATTGCGATATGTATTCATACATTGTGCATGTATTCTAATTTTAAGACAGGAAATTCCCTTCTAACAAGCGTCTGCAATATGACGAGAAAACATGATGGTATTCTGGTGGTAAAAAACAGAAAAAGTTTTGATACAATATATTTAGACAAACAATGGGCCTAATAATCAGATGTACTATAAGATTTAAAGTCAAATTGGAATACAGAGAACAAAACGTTCATGTCTAGGCTAGCTGTTTTGTTTACAATATACATGTACACGTATGTGTGCACCTGACTCAGGCTGATTGATAACTCAGCGGGCATTGTGTGCTTGCGAATCTCCAATATGTGTAAAGCTTAATTTAGATAAGATCTCCCCACTGCTGCAGAAGTGACCTACTGCATGGATAAATATTACTTCTCGCCTTTTACTTTTGTGTCCGGAATGATAGTAAATTAAAGTATAAACAGGGTGATTTTTATATGTGTAATATATGAAGCTTGTCAATTTCTTTTGTTTGTGGAAAGTTGTACAGTTATGTAGTATAGTGAAAGTCAGTTTGCGTGATGACTGTTTAACTAAGCAAGATAAAGAGTGGGAAAAGAAATTATTGCAAATTGTTGGCACATTGAGTATTTTAAGGACGTGGATGGATGTTGGGGTATCCAATTTCCCTCTAATACGGATCTGTGTAATACAAGTGCATACACATTTTTTTTTGGGGGGGGGAGGCCAAATACACACCACGTAAATTATGCTTTGTGGTTTAACAAATATCTCGCTGCAATTTTTCTTAGATTTCACGGAAATCGGTCCCAAAAATATCAAATGTTAAATTTTAAAATGAATTATACCAGGCAAAAAAAGCATACCGGTAATTAATATGTCATAATCGAACGAGTTTTATTAAGTATGAAATTCACCAATCTGTTACATCACATACTACATGAATTATACTTATATTCACATTTTTGAACATCATTGAACTTTTTTTATTGTAATTGTACATGAAATTTTGGGGTTTTAGCCATTTACAAAAAATATATACTCGTATATATAATAAAAATATTAAAAAGCAACCTAGCTATTAAACTTTTTTTCAGAATTTACTCCTGCTCAATCTGTGAAAAAAAGTCAACTGATTTTTTTTTAAACTCAATACCCGGTGTGTTTAAAATCTGTTACTAGTTTTGCTGTAGTAAATGTAATTTCTGAATCTGATAGATTAACCCTACACTTAGACATTATACTATCGATGATAAATTGTTGATATGGGCTTGATATATGCGTTATTCATTTGAATGTCGTTTTCATCCTAACACATCTTTTTATCTTAGATACTGAAACTTCAAGTTCCATACACTTTACCTTCATCTAAGATAAGGACGAAGTCTGTGAGGAAAACGATTAATCTAACAAGATTTCGCATATCATTCAAGTCATTTTCAATTACTGTAGATCACTTAATTTTCGAGACATCTTATTTTCGCGAGATAGTCATTACATGTAACTATTAATTAGCATGACAATTTTTTTTTACGAATTATGGTTATTGTTCTTACTGTAAAGAGTATTTATATATATGCGAGAGAGAAATTTTCGCGATCATACTGTCTCGCTTAGTTACGCGGAAATAAATTTCTAACAAAAAGTGATTTACAGTAAAACAAACCATACCGCTTTGACTCTGTAGGATCACGAAATCCACTTATGGATTTGCTTTTCACATACATTAATCAGGAAGCATCAATATAAGTATAATTTGGAAAGTGAGCATCGTTACACACATCGAATTCAGGTTCGAATCCCACCGAAAACTTGGAGACCGGTCCTTCGGATGAGACCGTATAAACGAAGGTCCCTGGGTTCAGTAGGTTCTGGCTCGAAAAAGACCCCTCTCTGCTCAATGGGTGCCGAGTATAAGTAAAAAAAATTTGCAGCTCTCCACCGGCAACTGGTGGCATATCCATATGAGTCAAAAATTCTCGAAAGGGACGTTAAACAATATAAATCAATCAATCATACATCAAATTAATTTAATAATCAACTCCCATCAGTACTTTCAGTACTTTGATTTTTAACGCAAATGCAATTGGAAATTTGATCCATTCGCACAAATAGATTTTAATGCTTAATTGTGCTTGCCATTCGATATATAATATCTGATATATCTTTAACTCACCTAAACGAAGTTGGGGGGGCTTAATGACTCCACCAGAAAGAATTACCTACAAAATCCCAAACAAGAAAACAAGAAACAATACCCTTTGTACATTGTATTAAAGAAGCAAACACTTTTAAATGAATCAAAGATCGAAGAAATACTGCACATCAAAATACCATCAGACATAGAAGAAATACTGCACTGCAAAATGCTGTAGTATCTGTGCGACTGTCCCGTGGTACGACCTACTGACAAGGTGACGTCGCAAGGGCCTCTTTTCCACCAAGGATGGCGAAGACAGTCGGTGAGTCTCAGCCTGGGCCAGGACCTACACCGGCCACAGAGTGTATTTGTAAATATATATGTAAATAAACAGATAGATAAGTTACACTTTGGGGTTTACTTTAATACCATCAAACAATGAAGAAATACTGCTCTGCAAAATACCATCAGACATTGAAGAAAAATTGCACTGCAAAATACCTAAATTTTCTACCCAAAAATGCCTTTCTTTACTCGTATGCCAGTGGAAATGGTTGTCCTTTACAGTTTATCTGTTTAAATTTTAAAACAATTATTAACAATGAGACATGATTACAAATTATGTAGGGAAAAAATTATCAATATATGGCCATAATTTCTGCTTTTCAGTAACTCTGCAAGAAAAATCACTTTACCAATGATGTAGGGAAAAAACTGACACGAATACCAACGACTATGTCAATGAAATATTTCTTTTAAAATATAAGCAGTTGCTTAATCTAGTAACGCTTGTTTTTTTTGTTGTTATTTTCTAGTTAGTTTGACACAAAGAAAAGGGGTATTGAGGAGATTAGGAAAAATACTATAATATCAAGTCACGAAGTAAGTATGTGAATGTTAAATTCAGAATTTCTCCATGTTGGAAGAGGATCAGTTGCGGAATTTGACTTGTGGCACCTATCAACTAAAGTTCTCTCGTAGCTACATTCAAGAACACATTGAGGGGGGATGTGATATTTCTTTCCATGAATAAAAAAAAATTCAGAGTCGGCAATCATCATCAAAGCAGTATTTAGTTTGGATTGAGTATTCTGATTACTCTGTTGAAGCATGGTATTGTACCTGCAGAGCGGGTGCAATAGTTGTAGGCATGCGCTTTCACATAGCTGATAGCAGCCATTATTTGGTACCAGGCAAAAGGACATGAACAAAGGACATATGGTGTGCGTGACTGGAGTGAGCATGTCCTTGATGCAACGACATCCCACCTGCTTTGGAAGAGTCTGACAGTGAAGACGGTAGCTATGAATGTGTTCCCGAGGATGTTCATTATTATGGCTTACGAAAGCCATATAGCTCCCAGTGTATCTTTACGGCAAAGAGTTCACTGTGTATTCTAGTAAACATGACTGGGCAAGATAAAATAGTTCTCGTTGTTTCTTTAATTCTATTCTGCCTTTGTTGTGAAAATTACTCACCAAGTTCTTAGTTAAAATAAAATTGTTATTTTCATTTAATTTCGCTACTGAAGACAAGATAAACCAAATATGAAAACTAAATTGAATACACTCTTGTAAGGACGCGTAAGAATATCGTCTGACCGTATGTGTAAACAGCGCCACCATGTAGGTAAGTCGATCTAAATGAAAGAAAGAGAACTCTGTCGGGAGTACTTTATCCCGCAAGATAGTTTGTAGGAATACAGATTAAATGTATTTTGCCTTACAAACTGTTTAAACAGCTGCTTAAAGCAGTGGATTCCTAAGGCCATTTTTGCATGGCGGTAACGCGATCACGATCTCCCGCCAACTCAATGTTGTTAACTCAATGCGTATCGCGGCACGGGGTATGATGCAATACGGCCAATAGCCTAGCTGTCAATTTTTGTTCATTGCAATTTAATTACTGGTATATTACTAAGTATCAAGCTTGTAGTTGATGAAAGTAATAATTAATAACCATAAAAATGTAATTGATGGCTGTCAGATAGTACGAACGGTAAAAGCAATACGTACAACTTGTTAATGCACATGTGGGGTTTTCCAACATTCACAGGTTGTTCTATAAATAACATTGATGCTCCGACATTAAAAAAAAGTTTCATTATTTAATCACAGAACATTTGAGACAATTTTTTGCATTAATGTACTGAAAATGAAACATGTGATTAGCATTATCAATGTTTATGAATTTACTTTATGAACTCTGGAAAGCACTTAGTTCAAACGCATGTGCTTCTAATACACAGTGACCTATATATATTCAGAAGCGCTCTAAGTAACATTATAAACAACAACTACATGCAGTTAGCATTACATTGATGCTAATCATGCTATATAATGAGAACAAAAAGTTTCAAGATGACTGCAAGAGTAGATAAATAAAAAAAATGAGGGGGGGTCATTAGGGGCCTTTTTGTAGAGAGCGAAAATAGCACAATACATAAAAAAGTAAAATGACAGTGCATGGCTTTATAGAAAATTTTAACAGAACAATTTTTCGTGATTATACCTCTTTATATAAAAACTCTATCGTTGAATAACAATAAAAAAAGGAATTTGTTCAAATTATATATTAAGCTTTTATTTACCATGTTTACCTTTTTAACAAGAGGCCCATGGGCCTTATAGGTCACCTGAGCATTATGCAACAACTTTCCAGTGATTGAATTTAATTCATATTTTAAGCCAGATGCTATGGCATTCACAATTTTGAAAGAGCTGGCGGTCCATTGATCATCATAACAATACACTTAGCAGTTGCTTAGTTTGGTTACTTAATACCCATAAGCAGGGTAGGGGAACAAAAAATGCATTTCAACTAATCAGTAATATTCAGCAATAATCAGTAGTGTCCCTACCACACATGAATCCCTGACCCTTACGCCTACATCCACACATTGCACAGTTTTTGTACAGGCATTCTGGCTTTTCAAAAATATTTGATTAATACCAAGGAGCAGGTTTCAAACAATTCATTTTATATTATATTTTCAGTATACACATACAGCCCCCCCCCCCTCTACGGAACCCCTGACCCTGGGGCCTTGAAATTCACAATTCTGAAAGATTATCATAACTATATAGGTAGTTCATCTGCTTAATACCCAGGAGCATATAAGAAAATTTTCAAAGATTTAATGTATTTTCACTATATAATCAATAGAGCCCCACCCTAGCACCAGAACCCCTGACCCTGGGGCCATGAATTTCAAAATTTTGGTAGAGGACTCAATGCTGATTACAATCATGCAAACAGTTTGACTGCTTGATGTCCAGGAGTAAAGAAGAAGATTTTTAAAGATTGCATTAATTTTAATGGTTTTGGCCCCACCCCTCAGGCCCCAGGGGGGCAGGGATCATGAAATTCACAATTCCTGTTCCCCTTCACCTATAGATGCTTTGTGCCAAATTTGGTTGAAATTGGTTCAGTGGTTGCAGAGAAGAAGCTGAAAATGTTCAAATGTTAACGCACGACGCACAACGCACGACGGGCGACGACGGACGAAAACGGATAGCAATAGGTCACCTGAGTTTACTCAGGTGACCTAAAAAAGAAATTAAAAAAAAGAATTTATCTGTGAATTTGTATTTTTCATTTATATATGAATTTAGTTAAAATAAACTCAATTGCCAGAAACGCCCCAGGCCGTCAATTCAGCGACCCCCCACCCTTGCATTAAGAAATTTCTGGGGAAAACACTAAGTAATATTCTAGTATACTACATTTCCTTAGATTTTACATCCATATCAAGCACGTAAGCCATTATGGCCCTTCAGGCCTTTGATATTATATTTGATATATTGTTATTTTGGTAATAATGTGCGTAGAATGCAGAAAGTTCTTCTCTGACAGAACATTCTATAAACATAAGGGCGCTTGTAAGGGTCATGCAATGTCAGTTAAAACACAAAAACAAGCCCCTTTCTCATCATCACCATGAGGTTTTTGTTTTATTTTGCAAGAAAATCAGAATCCAGCAAATCAAATGAAGTTAGAAGATTGTTTAATGTGATGGATTAAGAAAAACCAAGGATCTCTCCCCCGGAATCGGTCGACCCGCCCGAAGACAGTCCAAGGAGTCCAACCCCGAAGTGGAGCTATTAGAGGGTCGGAATTCGACTTGACTCCCCCCTTAATTTCGGATTTTTCACCAAGTGAGAGACACCAAAGTTGTTACTGAGGAAAATTTAATTGCGGATCATGAAATCCAGATACCGGTAAAAAGAATTCAACATCGGGTACAGCAAGGCAAATTGTCTTTGAAAAAGATACAAATGTCACTGCCTACGCAACAAGAGCATAGTGGTATACCAGCTGAACCGACAACATTTTCCACTGAAGCTCGCCTAAGAAAGTTGGAAACCATAACGAGTATTTTGCAACTTGGACAGTCCGTACAGTCAATTGCGGAGAACATGTGAATTTGTTTATAGTTTAACAATAATTGTATATGTAAAAGACTTTACGTCAGCCGGAACTGAAA
>NW_026919785.1:0-16282 GCF_032062105.1 Saccostrea cuccullata
GATGTATGAATCAAAATTAAAATTAAAAAATGTCAAAAATTTTGGGTTTAAAGATTTGGGGTCCTAATAAATTACATGAACAGTTTGGCTGATTGATGTCCTTTTTTTCACACCAAAAAAAAAAATATCTGATATGTTTATTGGAGGAGCTTTAGACAAAGAAACATATCGTTATCTAAGTGATAGCGATTCGTCCCTTAAATGCGGACATTTATACTTGCTCCCTAAAATACACAAGATCAAAGATAAAATCATGACTGCCCTTATGAACGGCACTTGCAGCCTCAGACGGCTACCACCTGGGCGACCAATTATTTCACAATGCGATACACCAACACAGAGGATTGGTGCTTACTGTGATTATTTTCTATCCTGATTGTTCAAAAACAATCGACGTACATAAAGGATACTACGGATTTCATCAATAAAATCGAAGCCTTATGCTTACCATCGCAAATCATACTGATCACTTATGATGTTACAAGTATGTATACTAACATGGAGTTTGATGAATTATTAAGCGCTGTTGAAGAGGCCTACCGAAATTACAAACGAGATTTATCAGATCTGCCTTATCCCGAGGTCTCAGATCTCCTCTTTCTTCTAAAGTGCATACTTGAAAATAATTATTTTGAGTTTAATGGAAAATATTACAAACAAATAATCGGTTGCGCAATGGGTTCAACTGTTTCCCCTGAGGTATCTGATATAAGAATGTTCCAGATAACTCAATCAATCATGGCGCAATTTCAGTATGCCAATAAAGTCTTGTTTCACGGCAGATTTAGAGATGATGGCTTTATTATTTTCAATGGGTCTGAGAATGAGATTCTTGATTTCTTTCAAATTGGCAATCAATGCCACCCGCATTTGAAATTCACTTTTGAAATCTCAATTGATTCTGTGAATTTTTTAGACACAACAGTGTACAAAGGAAAAAAATTCCAAGAATCCAACAAACTAGATATTAAGTCGTACATTAAACCAACAAATAATTTTCAATATCTACACAGAGAAAGCTCTCACAACCCAGCAGTATTCAAAGGTTTCATTAAGGGAGAATGCATTAGACATATGAGAAATACCAATGACAATGCAACCCTCAGCACAATTCTACAAAACTTCAAGAAACACTTGTCAAAGAGAGGCTACTCTGATACAGAAATAGACCCTATTTTCACAGACGTAACTGGAACGGACAGAAATAAGATGCTAAACAAAAACAACAGTGAATCTAAACTCTGCAATCCATTAGTTATGGTTACAAAATATAATCCGAGAGTCAAAGGATTAAAAAGACGCATCTTAAAATATTGGAATGAAATGAAAACAGACACAAGATGCAAAGAAATATTTACATCGGAACCAGTTGTAGCATATAGCAAGCACAAAAGCATAGGAGATATGATTATTAGATCACGTTTACCACAAGAATACAACTGCTAAGGTGGACCCCTGATGAGGCGGGCCTTAGGGCATATAGCCGTTTTTTTAAAAACCGCCGAAACACTCTTTACTATATAATGATGTATGAATCAAAATTAAAATTAAAAAATGTCACATAATTTGGTTAAGAGTGTCGGGTCCTAATAAATTACATGAACAGTTTGGCTGATTGATGTCCTTTTTTTCACACCACAATTTATTTTACAGAAGCCAGCAAAACATTTAATGACTGTGTTCTTGCGAACCAAACTAGTCTATTTGACTTAACAGCCTAACAAGTAGTGAACAGTTTGGCTCTGGGAACTGATAAAACTCATGTTGCCCTTGAACCAAGTCAATAAATGTATATTAATATTATATAAGAAGATTATTTTCGTAGTTTCCATTGGCGGAAAGTACGTCACATGATATTCCTCCTTTTGTGATATCGATGCGAAAGCACGTCCGCGGAAAATAATATCGCAAGACACACCATTAGGTTGCACTTAGGTTACGTAGTACATGACGTCATTATATAAGAAGCGTGAATTTAACCATTGTGATGCAACGACAGTCAGACAAAAATACACAAAAAATTGTTATGTTCACAGCTTAATGCAAAGAAAAAATCTCAGACATTCGAAACAAAGTATGTAGAGGTATTTTTTATGGTAATTTATAGTCTGGGTCTTTAGAGTCAGTCACATCTGAAAGTAGACATGCTTATGTGCAGTAGAAATTGAAATCTGGCAAATTATGCTGCATGGCAAAATAAGAGGTGGATTTTTTCTATGTATAGATCCATTTGTAACATTATGCATTGAAATCAGATCTCCAGGAATTTGTAATGTCACATTAATAATACAGGTTGTAGTCTTTAACTTCTCAGTTCTGGGAATATCTCAACAAGAAAAAATGTATTGAGGCAGATCTAGAGAAAAATGGCTTTAGAGAAACAATGACTTTGTCTAACATCATGAAACAGCATCAGTGTTGGGTGATACACATGCAATTAATGTCTTTTGTACTCAGTGATTATTATAGTTTGGCAAATTCTTAATGTATCAGGCTAAATTTTTTAGCACTTCTCATACTTCTGTTGATTTATGTTCCTCATAATTTTTTAATATTAATTTTATCTCCTATGTGCAGACTTACTGCTAACCCCTCCTAATTAGCAAAAATGTATTTATTGCATAAATTCACTGCACAAACTTTGAACTAAACAGAAGGTATCGTACATAAATACAGCATTCTTAAAATAATATGATAAACTCGTACCATTCCTCTCACAATGGCCTTGCCAAACACAGTCTGAAATGCCTCCCTGACAGCTCCAACTTTATTCTCATTTTCAGATGCTACAACTACATACATATCCCCACCAGTTCCTAAAATCAACGATAAACCAAGTTATACAAGAGGCTGTCCATTTTTATTAGAATACAGTAAAATTCAGTTAAATTGAAGTCACTGGGACCTATGAAATTACTTCACTATATCCGTAATTCATGATATCCATTAAAAGAATTTGTAAAATTCATATAGCTGGGGATCTGAGATTACTCCGCTGAATTCAGTGAATTCACAGTATCAGTGTTCATACTAAACAGGTTTTACTGCACTATCTACTTAGAAAGTAGAACTATCCAAAATGGACAAATAGACCCAAGTGGGTTTTTCTGAAAAGATACCAAGTCACTAAAATATTTTGTGGATATAGAGGTTGTAGTGTTCACAATTTGTATTTAACGAGGCTGAGTCTAATTATTTCTACCCTAGAGATTCTGATCATTTTTCATTAATTAATTTATACTGTTATATATATTGTTTTAAGTTAAAAAAAATTGAATTTTTGCCATTCCGATTTCTTAGGGAGCCATCTCAAAATTTGTCAAATTTTACTACTGGATCCTAGGGGGAATAACTTGTAAAATAGCCAAAATCACATTCTTTTCCCATATTTTTTGTATTTCTGGCCTAGAGATTTCTTTTTCAGTCAAGTAGATGAAATTTAATGTAAAAAGTCACCAAATTGGGAAATTTCCAAAAGTCTAAGAATTTTAAATTATAAAGTTTATTTTTGGTCCAATACCTCTAAAATTACCATATTGCGGTATAAATACCTAAGGGTGCAAATAAATTTTCAGCGCTAATGAATTTTTTGGTTTCTTTTGATATTCTGTCGTCAGTTTTTAGTATTATATCCATGGATGTCTTCAATACAAGTGAGTCATGTGTCATGCATTGCTTACAAAAGCAGAAAACAGTGACGTCGTAAGAGCCATTTCAGAGGTTTTTCCAAATTATTATCGTAAAATCACATTTTCAGACCCAAAGGTGTTACAGGTAATGTTAATTTTGTATTAAAAGCAGAATTCTTCTCCCCTTTCCCTTAACATAGCAAATATGACCTAAAAATATAAAGCAGTGTACATATTTTAACTATGTAGAGTGTCAATCATTATTAGTTTGGTTCAAAAATCCAAATACTTTCAAAATTTTGAGCAAAAAAAAGTTTCATGAATTGCAAATAATTAAATCCAAAGCAATTATCATGTGGATTTCATTTTTGTTCTACATGAAAACTTCTGGTAATTTTCATTTTGAAATGAACATTAACAGCAATTCACATAAAGCATATTTGCATGACACAAGTAAATGTAAGTATTTCTATGAAACCAAAACCATCAGCTGAGCAAGTAACATACATAAATAAGTGGAATGAACTGCTTAAGGATCAGTTGAAAGCAAGTGGCCCAAGGGCCACATTGCTCACATGAGCTCATTGGCTTAAAAGAAGCAGAAATCAGTTTAGCATTGAAAAGATTTAATATATGAGTGCTTGGAAATAATTGCATATAACAAGGAGGAACCAGGGGTTGATATGTTCATACTTAAATCTACACTATTTATACATGTACAGTGAAACACTCTTAAAAGTAAAACACTTGAAAGTGCCAGGGACAGGTGATTTAGCTTTGCTACATGTATAAGTGTAATTTGTTATAAATATCAATCGGTAATTAAGTAACGGGGAATGAAAATCACTTCTCTGTAAGCGGCAATTCATTATAAGTGTATTTGCTATAAGTGTGTTTTACTGTATTCTCATGTGAAAATTTGATCACCAAATATGCCCCCTCCCTACCCCTGGGGGGCATGATTTGAACAATTTTTAATGCAAACTACCTGAGGATGCCTCCACATAAAATGATCAACCATAGCTTTATTGTTCTCTAGAGAAAGATCTGAAAAGTTTCTTAAGTAAAATTTAGTTTGTCCATTAATTGTGTCCTCATGCTACCCCCAGGGGTCATAATTTGAAAAACATGAATCTACATTATGTAAGGAAGCTTTCTCAGTTTTTACTTTTTCTTAATTATCTAACCTCGGAAGAGGTGTGGAGCTAAAGTGTTATCCCCCTAAAATGAAATATTTCTGAATATTTTAAAGTATTCTTTACCTGAAAAAAATAAATAATTTATTCTGAAAAAATTACCACAAGGATATATTGTGTCTCAGAAATATTTCAATTTTTAGCAAGAAATTGTGGAATTTTTTTTCAATGCAAATGAAAATAAATGCGTGTTTATGTCTTCAAAACATTTCTCTTGAGAAGAAAACTTTAAAATTACTAAAACCAATTTTCACTCCTTGGAATAGGGTGTGCCCTTTCATTTGACATGTTTGAACAAACTACAATCATGTGTCTTAAGTTTCATTGAAATTGCCCCGGTGGTTCTTTAGATGAAAATGTGATAAGTCCAGAAAAGCTCATTAAGCTAATAATTTAACTCCTTGGAATTTTATTATTTCAATTAAAGAATTTACCATCTGCATGGAATTTTGAATCAAATCTATCTCCATGATAAGAATCCACACTGGAAATGACCGACAATTAATTATCCTATTTACAATAAAATGCAAGTCTTTAAAGTATATACAAAAGATATTTTACTTGGAATGGATTAATGGAACCATCTCCTAAATTGAAGTTTTTATATTTGTCAATGAGTGATGGGAATTCTTTCAACATATTTCCTTGATCCACAAAAAATGTGTTCAGGCCACAGAGTCCCTGGCAGGTGATAATCCTTCCAGTCTCATCTTTGAATGGTCTTTTGTTTTGTGATGGTAAATCTAAAAGACATTAAAAACTTGCATAATTAAATGTAAAATGTTGAAAGATTTGTATTCTATTTTTTTTTTCTGATTTGAAAAATTGTACACAGCATTCAGCATGTTAATAATCCTTCTTTTCATAAAATTATTCTTCAATAACACACACATGAACTGTATGGCTAAACTGAATGAGAAATAGTTCAGTTCAAGGCAAGTATAAATTTTGATTTGGTGTTACTCTTGTATGGAGTTCTATGTTATGTCATATTAATGTACATATGAATTTAAAATGGGGCGAATTCAAAGAACACAACATAATTTCTTAAGCAGATCTTTAACTGGGCGAATTTAAAACATGCAAAATTGTTCCCAAGTGCGAAACAGTGAAAATAACCTTGTATACAGAAAAAACCAGTATCTATAATGTATTACAATGATAACAGAAGTAAGGTCAAACCTTCTGATATTCCTAGACTACTGCCTGGAGTTGGGTGTATTGGGATATTGCCATCAGCAATCAGGCACCAGTCCTCATGCAGTGATGTCTTCAACTTGGCATTGCAGTCCTCCGTACATTCAAGTCCCTGCTTTGTGTAGCTTTTATCACAGGTAAAACATTGAATTCTGCCTCTATCTTTATTGAAGTAAAAACCATGTTTAGCTAGTCGCAAACTGGATACCTTCTGAAAGGAGACATCAGCAAAGGAACAGAGTCGGAGCCATTCGATATTCATTTTCTCTGGCACTTGCTGCATACACATCCAATGTACTGGATATACATGTACTGTCATGAGATTCTTGAATGAGATTTGATTCCAATCCAAGATTCCTGCTGCCTTTACAAATGAACTGAGAAGCTTACTTCTACCATATTTCCGATGCTTTCTCTTTGTTGAAAATATCTTCTAATTTCCTTTTTTAGAATATTTAACAAGGAATACTTCTGAGTTCTGCTGATGGCTTTGCTAGCCACTGGTTTAAGAAGTTGGAAGATTTTCCTACCATGAACTGTTTTTGTTTTTCTCTTCTTCTTTGATTGTTTTGCTTTCTTTTTTCGCTTTGTTCTTTTTCCTACCATTTTAGATCCAAGCTCTTTGGTCTTTTTGAAAATGTCCTCTACAGTTTCTTTGACATAATTTAGAATTTCATTTTTACATGTACATGTACTTTGCACAAGAAGTGAAGGATGACTAATGTTTTCCCTGGAATCAGTGCAAGATGAAGATTGTTCTTCACTTCTTATGGAAGTTACTGAGTTGTCCAAGGATGCAGCCTCACTCTGAGAATAGTATCCAGAATCTGTAGGCAATGTTACATTGTCTGGGAGCCTGTCTCTTTTTATTGTTGGCTCGTTAAATTCTTGGATATTCTGTAATATTAAGTCATTTTCTATTTCCCCTTTGTTGAGGTGAGGGGCATCCTTTAAAGTCACTGGCTGATCAGTTTCCTCGTCTTCGACATTCTCCAGCCTTCCTAAGCTCTTTTCATTTCTTGTACGACGACAAGTGTTTGTGAAGTCTCTGTCTTCATCCTCAAAAACAGAGGATGTCCAATCACTAGGTCCTTTTACTGTCAACTCACCAGAATTCACTGTAGCAGCTGTCATTTTCTTTATACAGAAGTTACACCCAGTCACAGTAATATTTCATATACATGTACACATACCACTGATGTCTTCAATTTGCTTCTGGCAGAAAATAACAGTCTTCCTAATTAGATCATTTGAGCAGTTTGAAATGATTATTTGAAAGATTTAATCAGTTCCTTTATAAAAACCAAAGATAAGACAGCTTTTCTGACATTTCAGTGGGAGTATCACATACTAATACTCCCTTCATTGTCATTCTATGATGAATAAAGCATTATGACATCACTGGGTACTGTTTCTTTAGATGGTATTTAAGATGATCCTTTCAAAGATTTGAAGTCTTAATCTACAAAAATAAAAAGTAAAAAAATAAAATTATTGTTACATGGAGATGATTTCAAATCATTGGCACAATTTACAAGTAAATCTACTATTAAACATTAAAATCTGCAAAATATTTAATAATATGCCTTTTAATGGTTATAATAAAAGACCAAAGGTCATAAAAATACTTGTCTGAACAATATGCAAATATAATATAATTTAATATGATATTAAATATCAGTGTGTCTACTCGTGCATGAAAAGCACTCTGGTATCAAAAAGAAAGCATAAAGGAACGTCTCCTCACACGACATGCTTTTATACTGATGTCTTTGTGTTCAAGTACTTTACATGCATGGGTGAATTTACTGACAACAACTCAGAACTCGCCTTTCAGTATTTAAATTTCTAAGATTTTTTTGAATTTTCATTACATAAAATACCTTGATCAAGGTATTTGTAATACCTTGGTAAAGCTATATTGCTTAATCAAGCTATATACCTTTATCAGGGTATTGTGCAGAAGGATAAAACGTACACTCAACTAGGCCCTAGGTCCCCTTGCTCAGTTCACAACTATCGGGCATGTTTCTTTGTTTGTTATTACTGGAATTAACGGTTGCAGCTCTTACAGAAAAAATTTACATAACCCGCGTAAGCTGGTTATGTATTTTTTCTGCAACAGCTGCTTCCATTAATTCCAGTAATAACAAACAAAGAAAGCATTTTATTGTTTAAATTACCGCTTGTTTCCATGATCTTTATACGGACACCAGAAGTAACAAAATGTTTATATGACCAGAGGACACCTTATATTGTACATTAATAGGGGGACCAGAGGTCACCTTATATTGTAAATTAATGAGGGTCCAGAGGTCACCTTATATGTACATCGATGAGGGGACAGAGGTCAACTCATATGTAAAACAATTGGGGACCAGAGGTCACCATATATTGTACATCAATAGGGGGAGCAGATCTATAGGTCACCTTAAAAGTATATTACAAGGAAAACCAGAGGTCACTGTATATGTACATCTTTAGGGGACCAGAGGGTACCTTTCATTGTACATGATTAGGGGACCAGATGTCATTTTATATTGCACATTAATAGGGGGTCTAGAGGTCACCTTTTATGTACATCATTAGAGGACCAGAGGGCACCTTTATTGTACATCAATAGGGGACCAGTGGTCACCTTATATTGTACAATCAAAGGGAGTACCACATCTAGAGGGTCAATTTATATTAGGGATGTCAAAATATTTATTTTCCTTAGTCGAACATTCGATTGCATTATTCGAACGATAGTCGACTATTCGGAGCATTTTTTGAAAATAAATTATCGATAGCGTTTTTATAAATCAAAAACCCTTTCGTAAATTTATGTAAAAAGTAACATCAAATACCTACACCGTGTGTTACACACAGATATTCAGATGAACCTTAAGTTTGGATAAGATGTAGAAATGAAATAGATTTACACAAGCAATTGATTCTCCAAAATTTATGAACTTTCGTAAGTCACATTCATAAATTGATCTGTACATTCTTTTGTTCTAGTATGCCTAGAGAATTGTCAAAGAATTGTCAGCACAGTGTTTATAAAGCTTTTTTAAAATAAATTGGAAAAGGGGAGGAGATTATTGTTTTATAATTATCGAAGTTTCAAACTTCACGGCTATGCTGTGTTCCTATAGCATAGTTTAAACATTCTTAGAGGTAATAAATAAATTTATAATTGGTACAAGTCCAATAAATACTTTTCAAAGTCCAGTAAAGCTCTGCATAATTTTCACAATACCCAAAAAAAGGTCAGTAATTGAGGAATAATTATCGTGGTATGTAATTACTTGTACTTTCCATGTCTTGTGTACTATGTGAAACTTATTTATGTAATGACTTTAGCTCTTATTCGTCTGAGGATGGATACTACAATGGTTTGAGGAATGATGCTTTACAATTCTGAGTTGAGAATTCTTTTACACCTCCTTTTTTTTTGCATTTATTAAATATTCGAATATCGTTTCATTATTCAATCGTCAGTCCATTCGACCGATAGACCAATAGTCGACTATTCATTGACATCCCTAATTTATATGTACATTAATAGGGAGACCAGAGGTCACCTTGTATGCACATCAATAGGGGGCCATAGGTCACCTTTTATGTATATCTTTAGGGAACCAGACTTTTATGTACATCGATAGGGGGACCAGAGGTATATTTATATGTACATCGATGGGGGGCACATAGGTGACCTTATATGTAAATCAACAGGGGACCAGAGGTCACCTTATATAGCACATCAATAGTGGGACCAGATCTAGAGGTCACCTTATTATATGTAAATCAATAGGGGACAAGAGGTCACCTTATATGTAAATCAATAGGGGGACCAGATCTAGAGGTCACCTTATATGTACAACATTAGGGGACCAGAGGGCACCTTTATTGTACATCAATAGGGGGACCATACCAGTGGTCACCTAACTTTGTACAATCAATAGGAGTACCACATCTAGAGGGTCACATAATGTTTTTATGCAGATAGCAAAAAATTCTAAATTTTAAACATGATCTATTTTCTTTCGAGGCATGTCAACTTCAAAGGTGCTACGTCATGAAGTTAAACATCATCAATTTGAATTGGCAATCAATCATGTATTTTCGCAGGGGACTAGTCTAGTTTTGTTAAAACGAAAGTCGTATGAGATAAATAGAACATCTTCCACAGGATGAAAATCCACCATTCAGTCGAATGAATGGTAACTGAATGCCCACTGAATGGTCACTGAAAGGTCACTGAAAAGACCCTTTCCCGTGACCTTTCCGTGATCATTCAGTTACCATTCAGTCGACTGAATGGCACATATATTTCAGTGACCTTTCAGTTATCATTCAGTTGTATCTTTTTATTAAATGATTGGCTTATTTTTAAACTTGAAAAATTTCATTTCACTTCTTAATGGTATAATAGCATTAAATTTATCTAATTCTGAATAAAAAAGAGGGGGAAAAGAATGATGAAAAAAAAAATTGTGGACACGGCCGGAATTCAACCTGGTTCTCCACCGTGAGTGTCCGCGACCTTATCAATTACGCTACGACTTCTTGTTGTTTAATAGGGATTTAAAATCAATCAAATTGTAGAAATCGATCGAACAATCGGTTCAGCTGGTGTATCGAGGAGCTGCGATGTGTATATTTCTTGTATATCTTTTGTATATTCTATGTTAGTTGCACGGATTTTGGGGACAGACTGATTAATTACACAACTCCTATCGGAATTATGACAATTATCAGCGACGGGCACCTGTCCCTGTGATAGCGATTGGAGATCGATGTAAATTCTCTATCTAGAAACTTAGAAGAATAATTTTACAACAATATCATTTAAAAAGCATAAATCTACAATATTTTTTTTTTTTTTACAAAAGGCATGTATAAATGATTTTTTTTCTATCCATATAAAATGATTTTAAAAGGATGTTTTACAAAAGCTAACATATCCTGGCGGTTTTGACAATTAAGAAACGAAATTTATAAAAGGTGTAAATAGTATGAATTCAAATCTACTTATTTCCATGAAAAATACACGTATAAGCACCATATAATGTGTTATACAGTATTTATTTAAATTTTGATTCAATTATCGGAACATCATTTTATTTATCACTTCAAAACTTTTTGTTTTCTATAACAAATTAGAAAATTATAAATCATTTTGAATTAGTATCATTTATTTTTTAAAATTGTAATATTATTTAGACACATTTTTTAACGTACCAGAATTTAATAACTGTGAGAAAAAAAACACACAATTAAGATTGAATAATAAATCTTTATTCAAAATATCGCTTCATTGTTAAGGAAAAATATCTGATTATAAATCAATAAGCTATTGAAAAAAATCGCTACATTGAGACTAGAATATCACTGAAAGATTGCGGAATGGTCACTGAAAGTCGACGGAAAGGTCACTGAAAGTCGACAGAAAGGTCACTGAAAGTCGACGGAAAGGTCACTGAAAGATGACGGAAATGTGTCCGCTGAATGGTGACTGAAAGGTATCTGAAATGTGACTGAAAGGCAACTTAAAGGTCACTGAAATGTATGTGCCATTCAGTGGCTGAATGGCCACTGAAAAGTCACTGAAAGCCGCCTTTCAGTTTTAACTGAATGGTCTTGTTTCTTCCTGTGTTCAATTGTGTGATTTCATATTGGCTTTATCCAACGAGTTGAAATGGTGACTGTATATTTTCGCGTACCAAGAGGTCAACTTATATTGTACATCAATACAGAGACCAGCGGTCACCTTAGTAATTTGCACATCAATAGGGAGCCACAGGTCAACTTATATGTACATCTTTAGGGAACCAGAGGTTAACTTTTATGTGCATCGATAGGGGGACCAGAGATCACCTTATATGTACATCGATAGGGGACCAGTGGTCACCTTATATGTACATCAATACATATAGGGGAGTAGAGGTCACCTTATATTGTACATCAAAAGGGGACTAAAAGTCACCTTATATTGTACATAAGAAAGGGAGGACAGACAGCACCTTTTACATACATTAATAGGGGACCAGAGGTCACCTTATATTGTACATCGATAGGGGGACCAGATGAGTTGTTAATATGCATTTTATTCGATTTACATGTATGGTGACCTCTGGTCCCCCTTTTGATGAACAATATAAGTTGACTTCTGGTCCCCCTTGTGTTGACCTCTGGTCCCCTATTGATATACATATAAGGTGACCTCTGGTCCCCCTGTATCAATGTACATATAAGGTGACCTCTGGTCCCCCTTATGACGTACAATATAATGCCCTGTTCACCGGAGAGTTTAATTCCAGTAAATTAATGCGAAGTAAACTAATGCGAATCAAACTAATGTGAATTAAATTGCGTTCACACGACAGCTAATGCGAAGTAAACTAATGCAAATTAAAATTTTACTTAAGCAGCCCGGTGTCAACACGGTTATTATGACATCATTTGCAAATGACGTCACCTTATTCAGAAGCAGATCCATTGACATAATGGCAAAGAGTCTGCATACACATTTTAATGATTAACAAAATTTTCCTTTGTTTTTCACTCAAAAAAAGCACAAGTACCTATAGCTGACCACTGAAAAGTGGCATTTGACTAAATTTTGCCATTACGCATGCATCAAAACTTAATTCGAATTAGCTTCGCTTAGCATTCACACGAGCTAATGCGAAGTAATTTAATGCGCAGTAAACTAATTCGAATTATACTAATTCGGATTAAATTCTCCCAGTGTGAGTACTGAGCGAAGCTAATTCGCAGTAACTTAATGTTTAATTCGAATTAAATTCTCCGTGTGAACAGGGCATAAGGTGACCTCTGGTACCCCTACTGATGTATAATATAAGGTGACCTCTGGTCCCCCTACTGATGTAAAATATAAAGGTCACCCCTGGGTCCCCCTACTGATGTACAATACTGGGTGTCCTTAGTTCCCCTTATGTTGTGTAATAAAAAGTTACCTATGGCCCACTATTAATTTAAAATGTAAGGTGACCTATAATCCATCTAATGATGTACAATATAATGTGACCACTGGTCTCCCTACTGATGTACAATACAAGGTGACCTCTGGTCCCCCAAATGATGCACAATATAAGGTGACCTGATGTAAAATATAAGGTGACCTCTGGTCCCTCACTGATATACAATATAAGATGACCTCTGGTCCCCCTACTATGTACAATATAAGGTGTCCTCTGGTCCCCCTACTGATGTATAATATAAGGTGTCCTCTGGTCCCCCTACTTATGTACAATATAAGGTGTCCTCTGGTCCCCCTACTGATGTACAATCATGTAAGGTAACCTCTGGTCCCCCTACTGATGTTCAATATAAGGTGACCTCTGGTCTCCCTACTAATTCTAATATAAGGTGACCTCTGGTCCTCCCCTAAATGATGTACAATATAACGTGACCACTGGTCCCCAGGCCCCTTCTGATGTACAATATAAGCTGACCTCTGGTCCCCTACTGATGTACAATATCAGTTGACCTCTGGTACCCCTACTGATGTACAATATAAGGTGACATCTGGTTCCCCCTTCTGATGTACAATATAAGGTGACCTCTGGTCCCCTCTGATGTACAATATCAGTTGACCTCTGGTACCCCTACTTATGTACAATATAAGGTGACATCTGGTTCCCCCTCCTGATGTACAAAATAAGATGACCTCTGGTCCCCCTACTGATGAACAATATAAGGTGACCTCTGGTCTCTTTATCGATGTTCAATATAAGGTGACCACTGGTCCCCCTACGGATGTACCATATATGGTGACCCCTGTTCCCCCAACTGATGTACAATATAAGGTAACCTCTGGTCCCCCTACTAAAGTACAATATAAAGTGACCCCTGGTCCCTCTACTGATGTACCATATAAGGTGACCCCTGGTCCCTCTACTGATGTACAATCTAAGGTGACCTCTTTTCCCCCTACTGATGTACAGTAAGGTGCCCTCTGGTACCCCTATTGATGTAGAGTATGAGGTGTCATATGCACCCCCCACTGATGTACAATTTAAGGTGTCACCTGGTCTCCTTATTGATGTACAGTATAAGGTGACCTCTGGTACCCAAAATGATGTACTTATATAAGTAGTCCTCAGTTCCCCCTTATGATGTGCAATAAAAGGTTATTTATGGCTCCCCTAGTAATTTAAAATGTAAGGTGACCTATGATCTCCCTAATGATGTGTAACAGAGTTTATAAGTAGCTATGTGTTGTAAATAGTGAGGCCACACTCCTACTGGCACTAGCTAGTGGGTTAATCCTTTAGCTGAGTCGGTAGAGCGTTGGATTTTAAATCTGAGGGTTGTAGGTTAGAGCCACAGTGTGGACACCCCCTAGCTTATCAGTTACAGATGCTCAATATAAGGTGACCTCTGGTTCCCCTAATTACTTTCATGTTTCTGCTAACACATAAATATTAGAAAGTATATCTGTATAAAGTTATAAATATGATTATTTTGGAGTAAGACAAAGAAAACTGTCTTTTATATAAAATTCAATCAATATATAAGGTGACCTGAGTTCTCCGTATTGATATCGATGAATTTACTTTTGTGCCTTTAATGTCTGAAGAGTTCTTGTAATGTTTTATTACTACGCAAAATGACGAACTATTTGCGGGTACCCGAGGTCTTAGTTGAGCGTACGTTTTATCCTTCTGCGGGTAAATGTGCTGGACCTGATAAACAAAAAGTCGCAAGTATTTGACTATTCATATGTGAAATATGGACTATCGAAAATACAACCTAAATCATAGGAATTCCAACATTGCAGCTGTTGAATACTTTTAAGCAAAATATGAATTTCCATTGTTTGAGTAACTGTCCACTACTTTGTGTGCGATGAGGTGTGGGTAAGTATGATTGCCTCTCATTGTGCTAAACTGTTACCAATCAATTACTATTGTTATACCCTTATAAATATCATTCTATATATTTATTACCAATAAAAAGTCCAACAAAAGAAATGTTAAATACATCGGTCTAACAATTTCACTATTGACCGGTCCTACATAAGAATTGTTAGACCGCAACGTCACTGTTACGTCACAGGTATAATTTTCGTTCAATTTCGGCGTCACGGAAGTAACCGAAGTTTACTGCTGCAAAAGTTGTCGTTTATTATTTCTGTTATTTAATTATTACTTTCTCTGTTATTTTAATAACATAGTTGATATTTTTATTGTTTGTAAAGTTTTTTTAATTGTTGAAGCCAAAAAGTGCAGATAAATTTATTGTGTAAAATATTTTTGATTAAATCTGTTCTTAAGTCTTCACTTTGTATTTTAATATGTATATATCTTATGTGAAGGGTATAACAAAACAGTTATAGACTGGGTTTCGGGCAACATATAATTTGTTGGACCTGAAGGTGAAAATGTTGCCCTTGGCCTGCGGCCTCGGCCAACATTTTCACCTTCAGGTCCAACAAATCATATGTTGCCCTCATACCCAGTCAATAACTGTATAGTATCCTGTTGGTCATAACTGACTTCCTTTATAATTTTTTTTCAAGAAATAACTGTGTGGTCACTCATCAATAGCCCCAAAACTTTTAAAACTTTTGAGTACAAAGTCCCTCAAGAGGACGCAATTTGGTAAATAATGTTTCCATGTGTAGCAGATTATCATATCTATGTCTATTTATTATTTTGTATAAACTGTTTAATCATTTAAAGTTAACTATAGTATTTTATTATTTTGGCTAACGTGTAATTCAGTAACCTATTTACTGTAAATCACTTAATTTTCGCGACACTTTATTTTCGCGAGATAGTCATTGACTCTTGATAAGCGAGACAAAATTTTCACAAATTGTGGTTATTGCTCTATATAATCTTAAGGAATACTTTTATAAGCGAGAATTAAATTTTCGCGAGTACACTGTCTCGCGTAATTACGCGAAAATAAAGTTCTCGCGAATAAAAAGTGTTTTACAGTATTTCTTTTACTCTGCACTGACCTAGATTTTGTATTTGTATTCCCGGGGAGGAGTTATTTTGGAAAGAAAGTTAGATTATTGCGTCATGGGAGGAGTAAGTTTTTCAGTATATAAGGGGAGATATTGTAGAAGCGCAGTAGTAGTTAAGAAAGTTTTGACCAAGTCACTTGTTTGTTTTGTTTATATGCTATGCTTTTGATTTATCGTCATTGATAAATTGTGAACTTTACGCTGTGTTTTCATTTAAAAGAAAAGGAAGTCAGTTCTTGTGGAAGGAATATTAATTATTTAGTATTTAC